>NW_026600222.1:421056-721056 GCF_029448725.1 Salvelinus fontinalis
GTAAAGTTTGGTGGAGGAGGAATAATGGTCTGAGGCTGTTTTTCATGGTTCGTGCCCCCTAGTTCTAGTGAAGAGAAATCTTAACGCTACAGTATAAAATTACATTCTAGACGATTCTGTGCTTCCAACTTTGTGGCAATTTTCTGTTTCAGCATGACAATGTCCCCGTGCACAAAGCAAGGTCCATACAGAAATGGCTTGTCGAGATCGGTGTGGATGAACTTGACTGGCCTGCACAGAGCCCTGACCTCAACCAATCGAACACATTTGGGATGAATTGGAACGCTGACTGCGAGCCAGGCCTAATCGCCCAACATCAGTGCCCGACCTCCCTAATGCTATTGTGGCTGAATGGAAGCAAGTCCACGCAGCAATGTTCCAACATCTAGTGGAAAGCCTTCCCAGAAGAGTGGAGGCTGTTATAGCAACAAAGGGGGGACCAATTCCATATAAATGGACATGATTTTGTAATGAGATGTTCGACTAGCAGGTGTCCACATACTTTTGGTCATGTAGTGTATAAAGCCTAATCTAAATCAAATCAAATTGTATTGGTCACAATGTCTGAGCGGTATAGACTAAGATACAGTAGAATAGTATAGAATACAGTATATACATATGAGATGAGTAATACATAGACTAAGATACAGTAGAATAGTATAGAATACAGTATATACATATGAGATGAGTAACGCATAGACTAAGATACAGTAGAATAGTATAGAATACAGTATATACATATGAGATGAGTAATACATAGACTAAGATACAGTAGAATAGTATAGAATACAGTATATACATATGAGATGAGTAATGCATAGACTAAGATACAGTAGAATAGTATAGAATACAGTATATACATATGAGATGAGTAATACATAGACTAAGATACAGTAGAATAGTATAGAATGCAGTATATACATATGAGATGAGTAATGCCAGATATTTATAGCCGAGGCCAGATACTTTTCACAACATTTCCAACAGAGACCATCAGGTTGGTCGGCATGATTAGTGATCATACTGTAGCTCAAACCTACTGTGACTGTTGAATGTCTGACGACGACCTAACTTTATAATAGTTCATAGCCTAACTACCAGAATCTGCCCGTCTTTCCTTCAAATCAACACATGTATCTGTCTTCTAATGCAGTGGTGTAAAGTACTGTAACGACCCTGGGTTTATAAGCGCGGAAATCGACTCTGCCGCTGGAGCATGCTTTTACGGCACAGTCGATAGCGCGCCGGACTTCGGGCTAGAAGGTCGAGGGTTCGAGACCTGCTCCCTGCCTGTTTCATTACATTGGTGTCGGAAGTGATCGGACCTCGCATCCACGACAGTGCGTGTGCTTGGCCGGTGAGCGCGTTCCTGTAAGACGTAGAGTCGCAAGCTAGCGCGAGGACGCGCTCTTTGAAAGGAGGGAGTAGTGTAACGACCCTGGGTTTATAAGCGCGGAAATCGACTCTGCCGCTGGAGCATGCTTTTACGGCACAGTCGATAGCGCGCCGGACTTCGGGCTAGAAGGTCGAGGGTTCGAGACCTGCTCCCTGCCTGTTTCATTACAGTACTTAAGTAAAAATACATTAAAGTACTACTTCAGTAGTTTTCTGGGTATCTGTCCTTTACTTTACTATTTATATTTTTAACAACTTTTACTTTTACTTCACTACATTCATGAAGAAAATTATGTACTTTTTACTCCATACATTTTCCCTGACACCCAAAAGTACTCGTTACATTTTGAATGCTTAGCAGGACAGGAAAATGGTCTAATTCACACACTTATCAAGAGAACATCCCTGGTCATCCCTACTGCCTCTGATCTGGCAGACCCACTAAACAGAGAACATCCCTGGTCATCCCTGCTGCCTCTGATCTGGTGGACTCACTAAACAGAGAACATCCCTGGTCATCCCTACTGCCTCTGATCTGGCAGACTCACTAAACAGAGAACATCCCTGGTCATCCCTACTGCCTCTGATCTGGCAGACTCACTAAACAGAGAACATCCCTGGTCATCCCTACTGCCTCTGATCTGGTGGACTCACTAAACAGAGAACATCCCTACTGCCTCTGATCTGGTGGACACACTAAACAGAGAACATCCCTGGTCATCCCTACTGCCTCTGATCTGGTGGACTCACTAAACAGAGAACATCCCTGGTCATCCCTACTGCCTCTGATCTGGCAGACTCACTAAACAGAGAACATCCCTGGTCATCCCTACTGCCTCTGATCTGGTGGACTCACTAAACAGAGAACATCCCTGGTCATCCCTACTGCCTCTGATCTGGCAGACTCACTAAACAGAGAACATCCCTGGTCATCCCTACTGCCTCTGATCTGGCAGACTCACTAAACACAAATGCTTGGTTTTTAAATGATGTCTGAGTGTTGGAGTGTGACCCTGGTTATCTGTAAATTAAAATAACAAGAAAATTGTGCTGCCTGGTTTGCTTAATAAAAGGAATGTTAAATTATTACTACTTTACTTTTACTTTTGATACTTAATTATATTTAAAACCAAATACTTTTAGACTTTTCCTGAAGTAGTATTTTACTGGGTGATTTTCCCTTTTACTTGAGTCATGTTCTATGAAGGAATCTTTCCTTTTACTCCAGTTTGAGAACTGAGTTCTGTTTCCACCACTGTTCTAACGTTCCATATGAGACAGTTTCAACCTACATTCTGGAACTGCGTCGGCTGCAAAGTTACTTTACATTTCATATAAGGAAATATAGTAACAGTCACTGGGGGAATTTGTTTTGCATTGCCCGGCTCCCCGGTTTGCAAAATTTGCGCATTTTAGATCATTCCATTGGTCCTTAAAATAAATCTCCACCCACCTGTAGCACCGGGCCATGTAAAACGAACTTCCCACTGTCGCAGCGCACTGAGACACAGAGTTCTAAACCCAGACGCGTTTCTTCAAGACATCTCTCTTACATGATTAATTGATAAACATATAATTTACTCGAAACTAAGTTTCGCTGTGTTTTTTCCCTCCAAAATGTGAGTTACTGTAGGCCTTTAATAATTGTACTACAAGGTTTTAATTTGAGAATGTTAATTTGTATGCTGTCTTAAAATATTTGATGATTAGTTGAATCAGGTGTGTAAGTGCTGGTAAGAACAAAAGGATTGAGAAACCCTGAGATAAACATAAAACCATATAATTGAAAAGCTCCTCCACCATCTTTACCAGACGTTTTACTGATAACATGTCGGTCTACTGATTAGTTTCCACTTCGAAAACTGCTGTCTGTCAGCAACTCAGCTCAAGTAGCAGTTCTACTAACTAGTAATATCTCATTCCAGGTATTCATTATCTTACTCTCTTCATTACAATTAATTATTGTTCAGAAATACTTACTTTATTTTTTTTCTTCTCCCCATATAGCGTTTTCTGCTCTGTCGTCTCAAAATGGATCCTGAACAAAAGAACAACTTTACTTTCTGTTTCAGATCAGCTGTCTCCCCACCCTGATAATAAAGTGTTTTATTGGTATCTTCCACTAGATGGCAGTAAACACCTACTGTAACTGGACTATGTGTTCTGTTTCATACAGGTGGTGTCCCAGAGGAGGAGTGCTAATCTAGGATCAGGTCCCCCTCTCCATGTAATCTGATTCATTATGATCTAGGATCAGGTCCCCCCTCTCCATGTAATCTGATTCATTATGATCTAGGATCAGGTCCTCCTCTCCATGTAATCTGATTCATTATGATCTAGGATCAGGTCCCCCCTCTCCATGTAATCTGATTCATTATGATCTAGGATCAGGTCCCCTCCTCTCCATGTAATCTGATTCATTATGATCTAGGATCAGGTCCTCCTCTCCATGTAATCTGATTCATTATGATCTAGGATCAGGTCCCCCCTCTCCATGTAATCTGATTCATTATGATCTAGGATCAGGTCCCTCCTCTCCATGTAATCTGATTCATTATGATCTAGGATCAGGTCCCCCTCTCCATGTAATCTGATTCATTATGATCTAGGATCAGGTCCCCCCTCTCCATGTAATCTGATTCATTATGATCTAGGATCAGGTCCCCCTCTCCATGTAATCTGATTCATTATGATCTAGGATCAGGTCCCCCTCCCCATGTAATCTGATTCATTATGATCTAGGATCAGGTCCCCCTCTCCATGTAATCTGATTCATTATGATCTAGGATCAGGTCCCCCTCTCCATGTAATCTGATTCATTATGATCTAGGATCAGGCCCCCTCTCCATGTAATCTGATTCATTATGATCTAGGATCAGGTCCCTCCTCTCCATGTAATCTGATTCATTATGATCTAGGATCAGGCCCCCTCTCCATGTAATCTGATTCATTATGATCTAGGATCAGGTCCCTCCTCTCCATGTAATCTGATTCATTATGATCTAGGATCAGGTCCTCCTCTCCATGTAATCTGATTCATTATGATTGTTTTGTCTCATGTCTCTTTATATTCATGTAGCCTGGGGGCCATGTAATCTGATTCATTATGATTGTTTTGTCTCATGTCTCTTTATATTCATGTAGCCTGGGGGCCATGTAATCTGATTCATTATGATTGTTTTGTCTCATGTCTCTTTATATTCATGTAGCCTGGGGGCCATGTAATCTGATTCATTATGATAGTTTTGTCTCATGTCTCTTTATATTCATGTAGCCTGGGGGCCATGTAATCTGATTCATTATGATTGTTTTGTCTCATGTCTCTTTATATTCATGTAGCCTGGGGGCCATGTAATCTGATTCATTATGATTGTTTTGTATCATGTCTCTTTATATTCATGTAGCCTGGGGGCCATGTAATCTGATTCATTATGATTGTTTTGTCTCATGTCTCTTTATATTCATGTAGCCTGGGGGCCATGTAATCTGATTCATTATGATGGTTTTGTATCATGTCTCTTTATGTTCATGTAGCCTGGGGGCCATGTAATCTGATTCATTATGATGGTTTTGTATCATGTCTCTTTATATTCATGTAGCCTGGGGGCCATGTAATCTGATTCATTATGATTGTTTTGTCTCATGTCTCTTTATATTCATGTAGCCTGGGGGCCATGTAATCTGATTCATTATGATTGTTTTGTCTCATGTCTCTTTATATTCATGTAGCCTGGGGGCCATGTAATCTGATTCATTATGATTGTTTTGTCTCATGTCTCTTTATATTCATGTAGCCTGGGGGCCATGTAATCTGATTCATTATGATTGTTTTGTCTCATGTCTCTTTATATTCATGTAGCCTGGGGGCCATGTAATCTGATTCATTATGATTGTTTTGTCTCATGTCTCTTTGTATTCATGTAGCCTGGGGGCCATGTAATCTGATTCATTATGATTGTTTTGTCTCATGTCTCTTTATATTCATGTAGCCTGGGGGCCATGTAATCTGATTCATTATGATTGTTTTGTCTCATGTCTCTTTGTATTCATGTAGCCTGGGGGCCATGTAATCTGATTCATTATGATTGTTTTGTCTCATGTCTCTTTATATTCATGTAGCCTGGGGGCCATGTAATCTGATTCATTATGATTGTTTTGTCTCATGTCTCTTTATATTCATGTAGCCTGGGGGAAATGTAGCTGTATTGAAATGACCTTGTTTTATAACCTTCTTTGTTGCTCAGTGGTACTTCAATTGTCCCGACCACATCCAATTCTTTCACACAGTAATGCTCCAGCATCCACTCAGAGATTATGCATCTAATGCATTCCTCAAATACTGCAGAGTTGTTCAGCAAGTCCCTGAGATGGTCCTGTTCAACCACATTTATTAGTTTATTTGTCAGATAAAACCTGAGGGGATCACTGTAGTGTCATAATGCATCAACAATGGTTCTGAGGTCCTCAACAATGTGATTCTGTACCGTAGCTGGGATGCAGTGTTCTTTCCTGATTTACTAAATAAAAAGACAGATATTGTTTTAGAGACCTTCAATTAGCTGCTCAGTGTTGATCTCTGTGGCTTTGAACATATTCAGCCTCTGGCAGACTCTCTACATCGCTCATGTCATCTTCAATGGGATCAGTCCCAGTCTCAAATTCACCATGAGGACAATTCTCATCTAAGTTGGCACTTAAAAGCTCTCTGTGGTTTTGGTAGATGTGTGACCGATAGACACTGAAACATCTATTTGTTTTCCCCCATTAACTCCACAGGTAATTAGAACATGTGGTTCATGCTGGTGATAGAGGACAATATGTGTGAGTCGTCTGGACACAGAGAAAGTTTGCTCGTTGCAAAGTGGACTATTGAATAGAGTTGGCATTCTTCAGAAAGATTGTGAACCTTGGAATGATGGGATGGAATCATGGAGATCATTGGTACTCAGCCACTTGCTGACATCATCAAGGGACCAGTCTTCCACAGCCACACTCTAATTCCAGTGGACACTAAAAGCAAAAGTGAAATGTATTAGTGTTGAGGCTAAAAAAACTATGCCAGAGCTTGTCAGGAAAGGTGAAGTTATCCGTCTCTTATTTATCTGACGTCATATTTCTGCCTGTCGTTAATCGTCTTTCATTTTATTTGTTTACTGGGATCCCCATGATCTGTTACAAAGCAGCAGCTCCTCTTCCTGGAGTCCAACAACTATAAAGTTATATCCAGGTATATTAGACATCTCTTTACAGGACAATGGGACAGTGATGGTAGCAGCAGCTACTCTTCCTGGGGTCCAACAACTATAAAGTTGTATCCAGGTATATTAGACATCTCTTTACAGGACAATGGAACAGTGGTGGTAACAGCAGCTACTCTTCCTGGGGTCCAACAACTATAAAGTTGTATCCAGGTATATTAGACATCTCTTTACAGGACAATAGAACAGTCGTGGTAGCAGTGGATGCTTTTATGATGTATCAAATACTTATGTCATGCAATAAAATGCAAATTAATTACTTAAAAATCATACAATGTGAATTACAGACCTCTACATGTTTTGTAAGTAGGAAAAACTGCAAAATCGGCAGTGTATCAAATACTTGTTCTCCCCACTGTATATATATATAGTAAATACTGTATATATTCAACATTAGGAACAAGTCAACCCATATCAGTTCTATGATCATTCTGGGAGGACAAACACAATAATAATGTTTATTCGTATCTGTCTCTGAACTTGGTTTCTGTTGCTAATGATCTGTTGTTGGATGGTAATCAGAGTAATTGCATAGCAGCTTCTGTCATTTTTGAATGTTTTTTTGTATAGATTGGATTACCTTGAACATATTTTTTGTCTGTTTAATCTGTTATCAATAGATGGTCAATGTATTGTCATCCGCCAAGAAGTCCAAAAGGCCACGGTCGTAGTAGCATTCCGTTTTATTGAAGGACTAGAACCTGAGGAGACAGGTGTCACATCCTGATCTGTTTTACCTGTCTTGGTGATTGCCTCCACCCCCCTCCAGGTGTCACCCATTATCCCCAGTGTATTTATACCTGTGTTCTCTGTTTGTCTGTTGCCAGTTCGTTTTGTTTCGTCAAGACTGCCAGTGGTTTTCCCCGTGCGCCTGTCATTCTCTAGTTCCTGTTTTCCCGGTTTTGACCATTCTGCCTGCCCTGAGCCTGCCTGCCGTTCTGTACCTTTCAGACTCTGCTCTGGATTACTGACCTCTGCCTGCCCTGAGCCTGCCTGCCGTTCTGTACCTTTCAGACTCTGCTCTGGATTACTGACCTCTGCCCTGACCCTGAGCCTGCCTGCCGTTCTGTACCTTCAGACTCTGCTCTGGATTACTGACCTCTGCCCTGACCCTGAGCCTGCCTGCCGTTCTGTACCTTTCAGACTCTGCTCTGGATTACTGACCTCTGCCTGCCCTGAGCCTGCCTGCCGTTCTGTACCTTTCAGACTCTGCTCTGGATTACTGACCTCTGCCCTGACCCTGAGCCTGCCTGCCGTTCTGTACCTTCAGACTCTGCTCTGGATTACTGACCTCTGCCTGCCCTGAGCCTGCCTGCCGTTCTGTACCTTTCAGACTCTGCTCTGGATTACTGACCTCTGCCCTGACCCTGAGCCTGCCTGCCGTTCTGTACCTTCAGACTCTGCTCTGGATTACTGACCTCTGCCCTGACCCTGAGCCTGCCTGCCGTTCTGTACCTTCAGACTCTGCTCTGGATTACTGACCTCTGCCTGCCCTGAGCCTGCCTGCCGTTCTGTACCTTTCAGACTCTGCTCTGGATTACTGACCTCTGCCCTGACCCTGAGCCTGCCTGCCGTTCTGTACCTTCAGACTCTGCTCTGGATTACTGACCTCTGCCCTGACCCTGAGCCTGCCTGCCGTTCTGTACCTTTCAGACTCTGCTCTGGATTACTGACCTCTGCCTGCCCTGAGCCTGCCTGCCGTTCTGTACCTTCAGACTCTGCTCTGGATTACTGACCTCTGCCTTCCCTTGACCTGTCGTTTGTCTGCCCCTCTGTTAGTTTCCAAGTAACAAACCTTTATTACACTGTCTGCATCTGGGTCTTCTCCTGAGCCTTGACAACAAATGGGTTCATCACCTAAGGATTGTATCTTTAAGGGTTCAGTATGTAGCCTACAGAGAAACACATTTAGAGATCAAGCCTTGTAGACTCGTCATTTCAGATACCTTTACTTTGCAGGAGAGGGGATTCCACTGACGTCGGAATCACTATTTCAATTTGTCTACAGACTCAAAATTCTCATCCATGTTGATGATTCTTTCTCATTAAGAGACATTCACTAAGAGGATATAAGTTGTTCAGACCAATGTGCTGCTCTAACATTTTAACACTGAGCCATGTGACTCTACAGTAGCCTACATCTATAGTCTACTGTAAAATCAGAGGCTGCTTTAGGCTAAATACTATAGTTTTCTGTGTGTTTCAATAGGACAAATGGAAAGAGTTCCTACTGTATTCTAAATGGTGGTGTAGTGTATCTACAATGTTACCCTCCCTAAATAATGCACAAGTTACATGTTAACTTCATTCATGAGTAGAGAATGCAGGACCATTTTGAGGAGAGAATGCAGGAGACTAATAAAGCAGGTAGGGGACCATGTTGTGGTGTTGAAACCTAAAGCGACAACTGCAGCACAATCAATAGGAGGTGAACAGCACCTGGTGCTGAAAATATAGATAACTTGTTATGCAACAGATGGAGAAAACCTACAACAGTCGAGTAATTAATTTCAACAATAATCTTCATTTTAATGTGACTTTTCAAACAACAAGAGGGCTTAATTGGAGTCTATTTCTACAGAGCGAAGGCCCATATAAAGTAACTTAACTAACTGAGCTAGGCTATGTGGCTGAACAGCATCTTTCACAAGACAAAAAAAAAGGGAAAAAAAGCCTAATAGACCTGGGATTTGTATTTATTTATTAGGGCTACTAACAACTGCAACACGGTCTAAAAGGTAGCATCCTACATAAAACAATAATTTAAAGAAAAAAAGGTGATGTCTGTGTCTGAATGTCTGTAGTCCTGTTTCAGGAGTCTCAGGATAACCTTCTCCCATAACGACAAAACAAACAGAAGATACTGTCAGCATGAGACCTAAAATAGCCATGGATAAGCACTAATAATCACAATAATAAAAATAATAACAACAATAATAATCACAATAATAATAATACTAATCACAATAATGTTAGTAGCCTATTTGACTATGTATTAAATACTAATTTATTTACTTAACGGGAAAAGTTGCAAAAGTTGAAAACGAAGGTGATCAGCTGCTGCCCTCATTTTGCTTTTTCTGACAAAACCCACAACCTGGTCATGCAGCTGACAGAATGGCTCTGGAGCTTTTCCTTTACTCAGCCAGCGCACATTGTTGTGAAGCAGGAGATCAACCTGGATGGCCTCCTCTGATTCTGTCACCAGCTTGCTTTTCCTTTACTCAGCCAGCGCACGTTGTTGTGAAGCAGGAGATCATCCTGATGGTCTCCTCTGATTCTGTCACCAGCTTGCTTTTCCTTTACTCAGCCAGCGCACGTTGTTGTGAAGCAGGAGATCATCCTGGATGGCCTCCTCTGATTCTGTCACCAGCTTGAGGAAAAGACGGTGTTGTGTTGCTTGATGTCTCCCTGACAAAGTTGATTATGTGCATAACTTTGTCCATCACATCTTTCAGCTCAGCGTTTAGTCTGGAACACAGCACACTCTGATGGATGAGACAATGTAAACCATGTTTAGTCTGGTACACAGCACACTCTGATGGATGAGACAATGTAAACCATGTTTAGTCTGGTACACAGCACACTCTGATGGATGAGACAATGTAAACCATGTTTAGTCTGGTACACAGCACACTCTGATGGATGAGACAATGTAAACCATGTTTAGTCTGACACACTCTGATGGATGAGACAATGTAAACCATGTTTAGTCTGGTACACAGCACACTCTGATGGATGAGACAATGTAAACCATGTTTAGTCTGGTACACAGCACACTCTGATGGATGAGACAATGTAAACCATGTTTAGTCTGGTACACAGCACACTCTGATGGATGAGACAATGTAAACCATGTTTAGTCTGGTACACAGCACACTCTGATGGATGAGACAATGTAAACCATGTTTAGTCTGGTACACAGCACACTCTGATGGATGAGACAATGTAAACCATGTTTAGTCTGGTACACAGCACACTCTGATGGATGAGACAATGTAGACCATGTTTAGTCTGGTACACAGCACACTCTGATGGATGAGACAATGTAAACCATGTTTAGTCTGGTACACAGCACACTCTGATGGATGAGACAATGTAAACCATGTTTAGTCTGGTACACTCTGATGGATGAGACAATGTAAACCATGTTTAGTCTGGTACACAGCACACTCTGATGGATGAGACAATGTAAACCATGTTTAGTCTGGTACACTCTGATGGATGAGACAATGTAAACCATGTTTAGTCTGGTACACAGCACACTCTGATGGATGAGACAATGTAAACCATGTTTAGTCTGGTACACAGCACACTCTGATGGATGAGACAATGTAGACCATGTTTAGTCTGGTACACAGCACACTCTGATGGATGAGACAATGTAAACCATGTTTAGTCTGGTACACAGCACACTCTGATGGATGAGACAATGTAAACCATGTTTAGTCTGGTACACAGCACACTCTGATGGATGAGACAATGTAAACCATGTTTAGTCTGGTACACAGCACACTCTGATGGATGAGACAATGTAAACCATGTTTAGTCTGGTACACAGCACACTCTGATGGATGAGACAATGTAAACCATGTTTAGTCTGGTACACAGCACACTCTGATGGATGAGACAATGTAAACCATGTTTAGTCTGGTACACAGCACTCTGATGGATGAGACAATGTAAACCATGTTTAGTCTGGTAGACAGCACACTCTGATGGATGAGACAATGTAAACCATGTTTAGTCTGGTACACAGCACACTCTGATGGATGAGACAATGTAAACCATGTTTAGTCTGGTACACAGCACACTCTGATGGATGAGACAATGTAGACCATGTTTAGTCTGACACACAGCACACTCTGATGGATGAGACAACGCTAGCCATTCATTTGTGGGGTGATCTCCTTCAACCTGCTGACCAGGCCCCTGTGTCTGCCCATCATAGCAGGAGCCACGTCGGAGACCACAGAATGGACTTCTTCGAACGACAAGCCATGCTGCGTAAACAATTCTTCCAGCTTTGTGAATAGGATGTCCCAGGTGGTGTGTCCTTCCAGGGGAATCAGTGCCAGTAGCTCTTCTTTAAAGTCATTTCCATGAAAATAACGGACATATACACACAACTGTGCTACATCGGTGTTGTCAGTTCTCTCATCAATAGCCAGGGGAACAACAGTTCTCTCATCAATAGCCAGGGGAACAACAGTTCTCTCATCAATAGCCAGGGGAACAACAGTTCTCTCATCAATAGCCAGGGGAACAACAGTTCTCTCATCAATAGCCAGGGGAACAACAGTTCTCTCATCAATAGCCAGGGGAACAACAGTTCTCTCATCAATAGCCAGGGGAACAACAGTTCTCTCATCAATAGCCAGGGGAACAACAGTTCTCTCATCAATAGCCAGGGGAACAACAGTTCTCTCATCAATAGCCAGGGGAACAACAGTTCTCTCATCAATAGCCAGGGGAACAACAGTTCTCTCATCAATAGCCAGGGGAACAACAGTACTCTCATCAATAGCCAGGGGAACAACAGTTCTCTCATCAATAGCCAGGGGAACAACAGTTCTCTCATCAATAGCCAGGGGAACAACAGTTCCCTCATCAATAGCCAGGGGAACAACAGTTCTCTCATCAATAGCCAGGGGAACAACAGTTCTCTCATCAATAGCCAGGGGAACAACAGTACTCTCATCAATAGCCAGGGGAACAACAGTTCTCTCATCAATAGCCAGGGGAACAACAGTACTCTCATCAATAGCCAGGGGAACAACAGTTCTCTCATCAATAGCCAGGGGAACAACAGTTCTCTCATCAATAGCCAGGGGAACAACAGTACTCTCATCAATAGCCAGGGGAACAACAGTTCTCTCATCAATAGCCAGGGGAACAACAGTTCTCTCATCAATAGCCAGGGGAACAACAGTTCTCTCATCAATAGCCAGGGGAACAACAGTTCTCTCATCAATAGCCAGGGGAACAACAGTTCTCTCATCAATAGCCAGGGGAACAACAGTACTCTCATCAATAGCCAGGGGAACAACAGTACTCTCATCAATAGCCAGGGGAACAACAGTTCTCTCATCAATAGCCAGGGGAACAACAGTTCTCTCATCAATAGCCAGGGGAACAACAGTTCTCTCATCAATAGCCAGGGGAACAACAGTACTCTCATCAATAGCCAGGGGAACAACAGTTCTCTCATCAATAGCCAGGGGAACAACAGTACTCTCATCAATAGCCAGGGGAACAACAGTACTCTCATCAATAGCCAGGGGAACAACAGTTCTCTCATCAATAGCCAGGGGAACAACAGTTCTCTCATCAATAGCCAGGGGAACAACAGTTCTCTCATCAATAGCCAGGGGAACAACAGTACTCTCATCAATAGCCAGGGGAACAACAGTTCTCTCATCAATAGCCAGGGGAACAACAGTTCTCTCATCAATAGCCAGGGGAACAACAGTTCTCTCATCAATAGCCAGGGGAACAACAGTTCTCTCATCAATAGCCAGGGGAACAACAGTTCTCTCATCAATAGCCAGGGAAAATGCTCAGCCTGACTGAGCCCCTCCAGAATAATCCTATGCACGTCATCCACCAGAGCACGGACACGGTGTCCGGCTGTTGACGCAGACAGGGGCACTTGTTTGACAGACACAATGATGCCATCCATATACCTGTCTGTAGCCAATTCCTCCAAAACTGTCACCATGCACTTTTTAAACAGCTCAGCGTCTGTGAAAGGCATGTTGTGATTGGTTAGAACCCAGGATGCTTTTAGGAAGCACTTTGACCTTCTGTTGTTGGGTCAGGCCACGAAGGAGGATTCTACAGCCGTGTGACCTTCTGTTGTTGGGTCAGGCCACGAAGGAGGATTCTACTGCCATGTGACCTTCTGTTGTTGGGTCAGGCCTCGAAGGAGGATTCTACTGCCGTGTGACCTTCTGTTGTTGGGTCAGGCCACGAAGGAGGATTCTACTGCCATGTGACCTTCTGTTGTTGGGTCAGGCCACGAAGGAGGATTCTACTGCCGTGTGACCTTCTGTTGTTGGGTCAGGCCACGAAGGAGGATTCTACTGCCGTGTGACCTTCTGTTGTTGGGTCAGGCCACGGAGGAGGATTCTACTGCCGTGTGACCTTCTGTTGTTGGGTCAGGCCACGAAGGAGGATTCTACTGCCCTGTGACCTTCTGTTGTTGGGTCAGGCCACGAAGGAGGATTCTACTGCCGTGTGACCTTCTGTTGTTGGGTCAGGCCACGAAGGAGGATTCTACTGCCATGTGACCTTCTGTTGTTGGGTCAGGCCACGAAGGAGGATTATACTGCCGTGTGACCTTCTTTTGTTGGGTCAGGCCACGAAGGAGGATTCTACTGCCCTGTGACCTTCTGTTGTTGGGTCAGGCCACGAAGGAGGATTCTACTGCCGTGTGACCTTCTGTTGTTGGGTCAGGCCACGAAGGAGGATTCTACTGCCGTGTTTGCAGCTTGTAGTTAAGGATTACATTTTTCTGTGTTGGGCCTCTGTCTGGGGCGGGAAGTCCTCTGTCTGGGGCGGGAAGTCCTCTGTCTGGGGCGGGAAGGCCTCTGTCTGGGGCGGGAAGTCCTCTGTCTGGGGCGGGAAGGCCTCTGTCTGGGGCGGGAAGTCCTCTGTCTGGGGCGGGAAGTCCTCTGTCTGGGGCGGGAAGTCCTCTGTCTGGGGCGGGAAGGCCTCTGTCTGGGGCGGGAAGGCCACTGTCTGGGGCGGGAAGGCCTCTGTCTGGGGCGGGAAGGCCACTTTGAAAGTACCATGCTTAGATTCATAATGCCGTCTGAGATTGAATTATTTGCAAACAGTGACATTTTCAATGCAAACATGAACTTAATAAGATCAAAATTGTTTTATTGTCACTGAATGTATTATGTACTAATCAAATGTGTTAAACAAATGTGTTAATTTTGTAGTGTAGGCCTATTACTTGTGCTAATATGATATGCTAATTATGTTCTGGCCCACCGACTTTAACTCAGAAATAAATAGTCCCGAAGACAAACCTAGTTGACGAACCCTGTTTTATAGTATGCCATGGCTTTTACTGGCCAACTGCTGTTATGTTTATGATATACTATGGTGTTATGTCACTAGACTTTGACCAGATATTATTGCATCCAAAGATCAACTGTACCTAGAACACAGATACAGAGACACTAGTCATCAGGAAGCTGCTCTCTCAACACAACGGAAAATATCTCAATGACTTGACATGTTCTGGTTGTGAATTCAGGCTACAAGGTAAGAATCTTCCCAGGGATTATTGTAAAGTGTGTAGATAAATTAAATGTATGGTTTTATTTTAGTATAGTGAATGACAGTTAAACACTCAGATCTAACAGTCCATTACACCTGGGACAGCTACGTGACAGTTCAATCTTACAAAATGGCGCTAACTGGGCGTAGGCAAGTCAAGTTCCAAAACATATTGTTCATATATCGTATTATACGATTCGTATATCGTGATTATTTTACCATTTGTCAACATGTTGATGTATCATAGTTCTAAATTATCTTTCAGAATATCAGAACATTTGTTGTTGTCTAAATGACAATGATCTCCTGCTTCCTGTGTAGTTTGGTATGAAACCACTCAACAGACTTTACATTGTTATTATGAACTGAATTCAGTAACAGCAGAATAATATCAGACCTGTTGAACAAAGCAACACACTAGAATGAGAGAAATTATTAAATGAGAAAGTGAGACATTATCTATATTGTTATTATTATTATTATGGACAAAAGGTGAAAAATATAAATCACGACTACATGTTCATCCTGACTGTTTGGATGTATCTGTTAGTAAATGTTTTATTTCTAAGAGATAATTAATAAAATAGAACAATTGACCTTCACAAATTAGTTGTCACTGTGTTAACCACAACCAACATGTTGGATCTCTGTTTAGTTGTCACCGTGTTAACCACAACCAACATGTTGGATCTCTGTTTAGTTGTCACTGTGTTAACCACAACCAACATGCTGGATCTCTGTTTAGTTGTCACTGTGTTAACCACAACCAACATGTTGGATCTCTGTTTAGTTGTCACTGTGTTAATCACAGCCAACATGTTGGATCTCTGTTTAGTTGTCACTGTGTTAACCACAACCAACATGCTGGATCTCTGTTTAGTTGTCACTGTGTTAACCACAACCAACATGCTGGATCTCTGTTTAGTTGTCACTGTGTTCACCACAACCAACATGCTGGATCTCTGTTTAGTTGTCACTGTGTTAACCACAACCAACATGCTGGATCTCTGTTTAGTTGTCACTGTGTTAACCACAACCAACATGCTGGATCTCTGTTAAGTTGTCACTGTGTTAACCACAACCAACATGCTGGATCTCTGTTTAGTTGTCACTGTGTTAACCACAACCAACATGCTGGATCTCTGTTTAGGGGTCAGTGCTCTAAAATGAGTCTCTCTGGGGAGAGAGAGGAGGGGGGCCCTGCCTCTAAAATGCATCTCTCTGGGGGACATGACACCAAAGCTAAGAGGTAAGAAGATAATTTTATGAATAATTAATTAAGTTAATTTCCAAAATAAATAGCTATCTTAAGATGAATGCACTTACTGTAAATCACTCTGGATAAGAGCATCTGCTAAATCAGGGGTTCTCAATCCGGGGTCTGCGGAGGTACTGCAGGGGTTCTCAATCCGGGGTCTGTGGAGGTACTGCAGGGGTTCTCAATCCGGGGTCTGTGGAGGTACTGCAGGGGTTCTCAATCCGGGGTCTGTGGAGGTACTGCAGGGGTTCTCAATCCGGGGTCTGTGGAGGTACTGCAGGGGTTCTCAATCCGGGGTCTGTGGAGGTACTGCAGGGGTTCTCAATCCGGGGTCTGTGGAGGTACTGCAGGGGTTCTCAATCCGGGGTCTGTGGAGGTACTGCAGGGGTTCTCAATCCGGGGTCTGTGGAGGTACTGCAGGGGTTCTCAATCCGGGGTCTGTGGAGGTACTGCAGGGGTTCTCAGTCCGGGGTCTGTGGAGGTACTGCAGGGGTTCCGCGGCACCCTGACTGTACTCGTTACAATGTAAGACATTTGATAGAATTTCACGACCACTTTTTTTTTCTTAATTATTAACTAATATTATGGAATGAATATTTTTGTAACCAATTCTGATGGTTGTTACAAGCAGAATTTGGACAATATTACCGTTATATCAACACACTCTTCACACCCGTTTAACAACTCTAAATATCTTTGGCATAGTAGGCATCAAGTCCCTTGCCAATAATGTTGCCTACAACGTTGCATACAATGTTCATATTCATCGAACACATATTACGCCCTAGATGCCTTCAATTGCCCAATTTATAGCCACGCCCAATTTAGGATTATTATTTAACAATGTGATGTTGCGCTCCAAAGGGACAACTTGAAATAACATGATGTAGATAATTAAATAATCAAAAGATAAACATGTTTATTTTACACTCTTAGAAAAGAAGGTTCCTTATAGAACCAAAAAGGCTTCTATCACTTCCTTAATATATGGAACCACTAAAAGTTATATATATTTTTGTGTTCAGTGAAGAAGAACCTCTAGAGTTCTGATCAACGAAAGGTTAATGTTTTGAGGATGTGAACCCAGCAGCCCTCCAGTGGTCAGATCAATTCCTCCTGTTTTTTCCAGCGCCGGCCAGGGATTCGAACCAGCCACCTTTCAGCCACAGGTCCAACTCCAACCTGAGTTTCTCTTCAGAAATTAACATGAGTTAATCTGCCAAAATGAAGACAAAATGCTATGCAGACATACATGGTATCGCTTGTTATACATAATTATTATACATAAATCATTGCCAACAACACAAGACATACTGTTGCATGTAGGTCTATATTATTTATGGATTGATCATATAGAAATATAAAAACATTATTTTTAACTACTACAAAGCAATTACATGTGGCGCAGGAACCACTGACTCACTGCATTGTTCTATAGTATTATCAAGACACCTGCTGTTAACTCTTAACTACTTAGGACAGCTCACGAGGTGTCCTAAATATCTGCCGACTAGGTGGGACTAGAGACTTCATGCATAGCTTTAATTTATACCCATAAGTGTAAAATGTCTTTATTCTCAGCACTTATACGACCAATTTTCTACTCTGAGACACTTTGTGGATATGGACCCAGATCTCAACATATTGTTATAAAAAAACATAGAATGTTTGTTTAACATAATAATAAAAAATGAATATTACTAATGTAACCCACTGTAAAGACTGGGTTTAGTTGATTGTGTTGCACTGCTCATGTCCGCGTTCTGGAACTGTCCGCGTCCCCGTACAGAACTGTCCGCGTCCCCGTACAGAACTGCCCGCGTCCCCGTACAGAACTGCCCGCGTCCCCGTACAGAACTGCCCGCGTCCCCGTACAGAACTGCCCGCGTCCCCGTACAGAACTGCCCGCGTCCCCGTACAGAACTGTCCTCGTCCCCGTACAGAACTGTCCGCGTCCCCGTACAGAACTGTCCGCGTCCCCGTACAGAACTGTCCGCGTCCCCGTACAGAACTGTCCGCGTCCCCGTACAGAACTGTCCGCGTCCCCGTACAGAACTGTCCGCGTCCACGTACAGAACTGTCCACGTCCACGTACGGTGTGGCGCCAAGGATATTGTCCGGTTACGCGCAGAGTTGCTGAGGTGATCTTGGGGAATAACGACGGAGTTCACTACAGTGTTGAGACACCGAAGTTTATTGTTCAATTTGCTTTTTTCTTTACGGTCAGGGACAGTATGAGTGTAGCCAGATCCTTTTCACTCTCTATCCTTGTTTGTGGTTCACCGGATTCATCATCGAGACGAGGTACAGAACGACCAGCTAGCTAGCCAAGCTAGTCGGTCCAGCTAGGTAAGCTAGCTAGCTACTATACCAGCAGCATCCTAGTTACCATAGCTACCACTACATCATCACCGGCTGTCTGCATTTCTTGTGGACCGATGGAGCTCCCCGGTTGTTTCTTCCACCTGTTAAATCCCGTGGAGGGCTTCTCCCTCTCTCGTTGACGGATGCTGGCTACCTCTGTCCGGTTCTCCTCTCTTCACTAGATGGACAGTAACTTTAGTGTTTAACCCCTCTGTGTCCAAGGACCAATCTTTTGAATATTATTTTCAGGGCGCCTCAATAGCAGGTATTGAACACCGGGTAAATAATCACTAGTCAGAGCCTCAACCTCAGTAAACATTCATTATAAAAATCATCTTAATATCTGATATTGCGAGTAAACAACCTCGGAATAGAAAAGACAAGAGTGCGTCTTCCAGCCCACCAATAAATTACACCATTCAACCCTCCCGGTTAGTAAATTTACCTCAACATGCCCCCGGAGAAGGCAGAGTAACGACACCAGCCTTTTAGCGGGGCTGACTACAACGCTCGCGCGACAACAAGCGTCTAGAAGTCAGTTCTACTTGTGACGCAGTTCGCGCTGCATCTCGTCATTGGTTTATAGAAGCAGGTACCCACGTGCCATCTCCTCATTGGTTTATAGAAGCAGGTACCCACGTGCCATCTCCTCATTGGTTTATAGAAGCAGGTACCCACGTGCCATCTCCTCATTGGTTTATAGAAGCAGGTACCCACGTACCATCTCCTCATTGGTTTATAGAAGCAGGTACCCACGTGCCATCTCATTGGTTTATAGAAGCAGGTACCCACGTGCCATCTCCTCATTGGTTTATAGAAGCAGGTACCCACGTGCCATCTCATTGGTTTATAGAAGCAGGTACCCACGTGCCATCTCATTGGTTTATAGAAGCAGGTACCCACGTGCCATCTCCTCATTGGTTTATAGAAGCAGGTACCCACGTGCCATCTCATTGGTTTATAGAAGCAAGGTACCCACGTGCCATCTCCTCATTGGCTTATAGAAGCAGGTACCCACGTGCCATCTCCTCATTTAGCAAAAAACATAAACATAACTTAGCATAAACAATAAAAGCTAATTTACGAACATTTCTGAAAATGGATATATAGCTTTTAGGAATGAAACTCTTCTTCTGTTTCCCCATCAGAGCTCAGAGTAGATGAGAGATGTAATGTTTGTCTCTGTTGTGTTGAAGTCCAATCAAGCAGGAGAGACCAGCCTCCCCTGTACCCAGCTGTGTGTCCATGAAGAGTGACCGGTCTATGAATCAACCTATACACTTTAGAGAGGGAGACTTTTCTACTGAACGAAGGTAAGAAGAACTCATGGGTCCTGGTCAGTGAGTTAAACAACACTGTCTCCAGTCATTTCTCTCCCATTTTCCCATTTCTTTTGTTGTTTTCATAATCCATAGGCTAATCCTTTTGTCCATTTTCATAGTCCTAAAACAATAATAATCAAACACAACAATCCCTCCCTGTGTGTGTGTGTGTGTGTGTGTGTGTGTGTGTGTGTGTGTGTGTGTGTGTGTGTGTGTGTGTGTGTGTGTGTGTGTGTGTGTGTGTGTGTGTGTGTGTGTGTGTGTGTGTGTGTGTGTGTGTGTGTGTGTGTGTGTGTGTGTGTGTGTACTCCCTGGATGAGGAGATGTAATCTCATGTTTTGTCCACAGAAACCAACAGGAGAGATCAGAGTCAGATATTCTCAGTGGTCAGTCTTCCCAGAGTCATCAAACAGACCTGGCCTCCATATTCAGTGTATGTGGTCCTGTTATGTACATTTGTTTTTGTTTACCTCAGGTAAAGTTGATCTGTCAATCATTAATTAATGTGTTAATGAGAAACATTTATTCTCTTGCTTAACTCATTTACTTAATTTATTCCAGATGCTTGAAGAGAAAATGATGACATTTGTGAAGAACGAGCTGAAGATGTTCAAGAGGATTCTTAGTCCAGAACTCCCAGAAGGCTTTGAGAGTCAGAAGCAGGATAAGGAAGTGGTGGATGCTGAAGATGAGCAGCAGGAGAGCAGTGCCAGAGAGGGGGCTCTGAAGATCACACTGCACGTTCTGAGGAAAATGAACCAGAAGGAGCTTGCTGACACACTGGAGAAATGTAAGATCTGTCTGCCTCATGTTGAATGCTGTTTTATAACATTTAAAAGCTGTAGCTAAAGTACAGCTAAAGTAGCTGTGTAACTCAATGATATTGTAGCAGCCTTAACTAGAGGTCGACCGATTATGATTTTTCAACGCCGATACCGATACCGATTATTGGACGACCAAAAAAGCCGATACATTTTTTTTACATTTACTTGTAATAATGACAATTACAACAATACTGAATGAACACTTATTTTAACTTATTATAATACATCAATAAAATCAATCTTGCCTCAAGTAAATAATGAAACATGTTCAATTTGGTAGAAATAATGTAAAAACAAAGTGTTGGAGAAGAAAGTAAAAGTGCAATATGTGCCATGTAAGAAAGCTAACGTTTAAGTTCCTTGCTCAGAACATGAGAACATATGAAAGCTGGTGGTTCCTTTTAACATGAGTCTTCAATATTCCCAGACAATAAGTTTTAGGTTGTAGTTATTATAGGAATTATAGGAATATTTCCCTCTATTCCATTTGTATTTCATTAACCTTTGACTGTTGGATGTTCTTATAGGCACTTTAGTATTGCCAGTGTAACAGTATCGCTTCCGTGCCTCTCCTCGCTCCTCCCTGGGCTTGAACCAGGAACATAACGACAACAGCCACCCTCGAAGCAGCGTTACCCTTCGCACAACGAAGAGCTGCTGGCAAAACGCATGAAAGTGCTGTTTGAATGAATGTTTACGCGCCTGCTTCTGCCTACCACCGCTAAGTCAAATACTTAGATGCTTGTATGCTCAGTCAGATTATATATATTATCTAGCAGGACACGCTAGATAATATCTAGTAATATCATCAACCATGTGTAGTTAACTAGTGGTTATGATTGATTGATTGTTTTTTATAAGATAAGTTTAATGCTAGCTAGCAACTTACCTTGGCTTACTGCTTGCGCGTAACAGGCAGTCTCCTCGTGGAGTGCAACGAGAGGCAGGTCGTTATTGCGTTGGACTAGTTAACCTGAAGGTTGCAATATTGGATCCCCCGAGCTGACAAGGTGAAAATCTGTCATTCTGCCCCTGAACGAGGCAGTTAACCCACCGTTCCTAGGCCGCCA
Source organism: Salvelinus fontinalis (assembly GCF_029448725.1). Classification (NCBI taxonomy): domain Eukaryota; kingdom Metazoa; phylum Chordata; class Actinopteri; order Salmoniformes; family Salmonidae; genus Salvelinus; species Salvelinus fontinalis. The sequence continues at coordinate 442,840 of NW_026600222.1, forward strand.
TTGAAAATAAGAATGTGTTCTTAACTGACTTGTTAAATAAAGGTGTAAAAAAAATAATAGAAAAACATCTGCAAAATCTGTGTCCAAAAATACCTATTTCCGATTGTTATGAAAACTTGAAATCGGCCCTAATTAATCGGCCATTCCGATTAATCGGTCGACCTCTAGCCTGAACACAACACCTAGTGACCTCATCAAGTAGCAGCAGGGATGTGTTGTGGTGATTAATTTAGACAGAGAGAGACAACATTAATAATACCATCAATAATACCAATAATAATAGAATCAGTCACAACAGTCTGTAATAAATTATGGAAACATTTACACATTTATACAGTCAGTTAATAGAATAAATGATTATAATGTAAAACGTTATAACCGTCTTAAAATACTGTAGTCATTAAAACAGACGTAATATTAATATCCTCTGTGTTATTTCTAGATTCAGGTGAGCTTGCTGTGATTTGCCAACGTGAACTCAAATCTAATCTAAAGAAGAAGTTTCAATGTGTATTTGAGGGGATCGCTAAACAAGGAAACCCAACACTTCTCAATAAGATCTACACAGAGCTCTACATCACAGAGGGTGGAACAGGAGAGGTCAATAATGAACATGAGCTGAGACAGATTGAGACAACAACCAGGAAACAAGCAGGACCAGAGACTGCAGTCAAATGTAATGACATTTTCAAACCCTTAACTGGACAAGACAAACTTATCAGAACTGTGCTGACAAAGGGAGTCGCTGGCATTGGAAAAACAGTCTCTGTGCAGAAGTTCATTCTGGACTGGGCTGAAGGAAAAGCAAATCAGGATGTCCAATTTGTATTTTCATTCCCTTTTCGGGAGCTGAATTTGATGAAAGGGGAAAAACACACTTTCATTAAACTTCTCAATCACTTCTCAATGGAAACCAAACAATCAAGAATCTCCAACTACGACAAGTACAAAGTTCTGTTCATCTTTGATGGTCTGGATGAGTGCCGACTGCCCCTAGACTTCCATAAGAACAAGATCTGTTGGGACGTCACAGAGTCAACCTCAGTGGATGTTCTGCTGACAAATCTCATCAAGGGATATCTGCTTCCCTCTGCTCTACTCTGGATAACTACCCGACCTGCAGCAGCCAATAAGATCCCTTCAGTGTATGTTGACCAGGTAACAGAGGTACGAGGGTTCAATGACCCACAGAAGGAGGAGTACTTCAGGAAGAGATTCAGGGATGAGGACCTGGCCAGCAGAATCATCTCACACATAAAGAAATCAAGGAGCCTCCACATCATGTGCCACATTCCAGTCTTCTGTTGGATTTCTGCAACAGTCCTTGAACACATGCTGAAACATAAGAGAGAAGAGATGCCCAAGACTCTGACTGAGATGTACACACACCTCGTGGTGTTTCATACCAAACAGAAGAATGAAAAGTATCTTGGGAAAGAAGAGACAGGTCCACACTGGAATAAAGAGAGCATTCTGTCACTGGGAAAACTGGCTTTTCAACAGCTTGTGAATGGCAATCTGATTTTCTATGAAGAAGACCTGAAAGAGGCTGGCATTGATGTCAATGAAGCCTCAGTGTACTCAGGATTGTGCACACAGTTCTTTAAAGAGGAATGTGTGCTGTACCAGGACAAGGTGTACTGCTTTGTTCATCTGAGCATTCAGGAGTTTCTGGCTGCTGTATATGTGTTCCTCTCATTCATCAACAACAATGAGAATCTAATGGATGAACTGCAAACAAACGACGAGCCTGAAGTTACTTTCTACAAGAGTGCTGTGGATAAAGCCTTACAAAGTGAGACGGGAAACCTGGACCTTTTCCTCCGCTTCCTTCTGGGCCTCTCACTGGAGTCCAATCAGAAGCACTTACAAGGTCTACTGACAAAGACAAGAAGCAGCTCACAGAGCCATGAAGAAACAGTCAAGTACATCAAGGAGAAGATCAGGGAGAATCTCTCTCCAGAGAGGAGCATCAATCTGTTCCACTGTCTGAATGAACTGAATGACCATTCTCTAGTGGAGGAGATCCAAAGCTACCTGAGCTCAGGAACTCTCTCAAAACCCTACCTGTCACCTGCACAGTGGTCAGCTCTGGTCTTTGTGTTGCTGACTTCAGAAAAGGAGCTGGATGTGTTTGACCTGAAGAAATACTCCAGATCAGAGGAAGGTCTTCTGAGGCTGCTGCCAGTGGTCAAAGCCTCCAGAGCTGTTCTGTGAGTAAATAAAATGACATATAAGAACTAATCATCAGGAAGCAATATTCAGTTTAGAGAAAATGATGTATTATAATATCTATATAATATTATATTGAATAACATACTTAATCAATGCATTGATGTTTACATTAGTATAACAAAATTACCGTACAGTTCTAGAAGACAAAAGATGAATCTATATGTTGTTTTGGAATTTTAACTAAATGCATCTGCCATTGTCCTTCTACACTCCTAGTGTTAAATTAACAGTGTGTTTGAAGTCATGATGATCTCTTTGTCAGGCTGTCAGGCTGTGGAGTCACAGAGGAAGGCTGTGCTTCTCTGGTCTCAGCTCTGAGGTCAAACCCCTCACACCTGAGAGAGCTGGACCTGAGTAACAACAACCTGAAGGATTCAGGAGTGAAGCTGCTCTCTGCTGGACTGGGGAATCCCCACTGTAAACTGGAGACTCTGAGGTCAGTATTTCTGTAGTTGGTCAACAAGTGATAACTGTTCACCAGATCCACATGTCTTTACCAGACACACATAGTCCACAACATATGTGTTTGGACAGTGAAGCTTACAGTTTTAAATGTGGTGCTATGCTCCAGCATTTTGGATTTGAGATAGAATGTTTCATATTAGATGACAGTACAGAATGTCACCTTTCACATACATATTTATGTTTTTACAGTGGCTTGCAAAACTTTTCATCCCCCTTGGCATTTTTCCTATTTTGTTGCCTAAAAAACTGTAATTTAAATAGATGTTTTGGGGGTTTGTATCAGTTGATTTACACAACATGCCTACCACTTTGAAGATGCAAAATATTTTTTATTGTTAAACAACCAATAAATAAAAAAGAAAAGAACTTGAGTCTACATAACTATTCACCCCCCCCCAAAGTCAATACTTTGTAGAGACACCTTTTACAGCAATTACAGCTGCAAGTTTTTTGGGGTATGTCTCTATAAGCTTGGCACATTTAGCCACTGGGATGTTTGACCATTTTTCAAGGCAAAACTGCTCCAGTTCCTTCAAGTTGGATGAGCTCCGCTGGTGTACAGCAATCTGTAAGTCATTCAACAGATTCTCAATTGGATTGAGGTCTGTGCTTTGACTTGACCATTCCCGAGACATTTACATTTTTCCCCTTAAACCACTCAAGTGTTGCTTTAGCTTAAACCTCCGTCCCAGTCTCAAATCTCTGGAAGACTGAAACAGGTTTCCCTCAAGAATTTCCATGTATTTAGCGCCATCCATCATTCCTTCAATTCTAACCAGTTTCCCAGTCCCTGCCGATGAAAAACATCCCCACAGCATGATGCTGCCACCACTATGCTTCACTGTGGTGTTGTAGACTCTGGGACCTTGCAGAACAGGTGTATATACACTGAGATCATGTGACAGATCATGTGACACTTAGATGGCACACAGGTGGACTTTATTTAACTAATTATGTGACTTCTGTAGGTAATTGGTTGCACCAGATCTTATTTAGGGGCTTCATAGCAAAGGGGGTGAATACATATGAACGCACCACTTTTCTGTTTTTTATTTTTTAAAGAAGTTATTTTTTTTAAATTTCTCTTGACCAATTTGGACTATTTTGTGTTTGTCCATTACATGAAATCCAAATATAATCTATTTAAATGACATGTTGTAATGAAACAAAATAGGAAAAACACCAAGGGGGATGAATACCTCTGCAAGGCACTGTAGTTCTCCTATTTGAAGAAGTCTTCAATATTTGGACATATTCACATATATTGGTAATGGTGAGAGGTTAGCATGTTTTGTTATAGCCTCTGTTATTGGTAATGGTGAGAGGTTAGCATGTTTTGTTGTAGCCTCTGTTATTGGTAATGGTGAGAGGTTAGCATGTTTTGTTGTAGCCTCTGTTATTGGTAATGGTGAGAGGTTAGCATGTTTTGTTGTAGCCTCTGTTATTGGTAATGGTGAGAGGTTAGCATGTTTTGTTGTGGCCTCTGTTATTGGTAATGGTGAGAGGTTAGCATGTGTTGTTGTAGCCTCTGTTATTGGTAATGGTGAGAGGTTAGCATGTTTTGTTGTAGCCTCTGTTATTGGTAATGGTGAGAGGTTAGCATGTTTTGTTGTAGCCTCTGTTATTGGTAATGGTGAGAGGTTAGCATGTTTTGTTGTATCCTCTGTTATTGGTAATGGTGAGAGGTTAGTATGTTTTGTTGTATCCTCTGTTATTGGTAATGGTGAGAGGTTAGCATGTTTTGTTGTAGTCTCTGTTATTGGTAATGGTGAGAGGTTAGCATGTTTTGTTGTAGTCTCTGTTATTGGTAATGGTGAGAGGTTAACATGTTTTGTTGTAGTCTCTGTTATTGGTAATGGTGAGAGGTTAGCATGTTTTGTTATATTCTCTGTTATTGGTAATGGTGAGAGGTTAGCATGTTTTGTTATATTCTCTGTTATTGGTAATGGTGAGAGGTTAGCATGTTTTGTTGTAGTCTCTGTTATTGGTAATGGTGAGAGGTTAGCATGTTTTGTTGTATCCTCTGTTATTGGTAATGGTGAGAGGTTAGCATGTTTTGTTGTATCCTCTGTTATTGGTAATGGTGAGAGGTTAGCATGTTTTGTTGTAGTCCCTGTTATTGGTAATGGTGAGAGGTTAGCATGTTTTGTTGTAGTCTCTGTTATTGGTAATGGTGAGAGGTTAGCATGTTTTGTTGTAGTCTCTGTTATTGGTAATGGTGAGAGGTTAGCATGTTTTGTTGTAGCATCTAACTTTCTCACTCATTGTGTTTTTTTATTTTTATATTTCACCTTTATTTAACCAGGTAAGCTAGTTGAGTTCTCATTTGCAACTGCGACCTGGCCAAGATAAAGCATAGCAATGTGAGACATACAACAACACAGAGTTACACGTGGAATAAACAAAACATAGTCAATAATACAGTAGAACAAAAGAAAACAAGAAGTCTATATACAGTGAGTGCAAATGAGGTAAGATAAGGGAGTTAAGGCAATAAATAGGCCATGGTGGCGAAGTAATTACATTATAGCAATTAAACACTGGAATGGTAGATGTGCAGAAGATGAATGTGCAAGTAGAGATACTGGGGTGCAAAGGAGCAAGATAAATAAATAAATACAGTATGGGGATGAGGTATATAGATGGGCTATTTACAGATGGGCTATATACAGGTGCAATGATCTGTGAGCTGCTCTGACAGCTGGTGCTTAAAGCTAGTGAGGGAGATAAGTGTTTCCAGCCTCAGAGATTTTTGTAGTTCGTTCCAGTCATTGGCAGCAGAGAACTGGAAGGAGAGGCGGCCAAATGAGGAATTGGCTTTGGGGGTGACCAGATATACCTGCTGGAGCGCGTGCTACGAGTGAGTGCTGCTATGGTGACCAGTGAGCTGAGATAAGGCGGGGCTTTACCTAGCAGAGACTTGTAGATGACCTGGAGCCAGATGGTTTGGCGACGAGTATGAAGCGATGGCCAGCCAACGAGAGCGTACAGGTCGCAGTGGTGGGTAGTATATGGGGCTTTGGTGACAAAACGGATGGCACTGTGATAAATTGCATCCAATTTGTTGAGCAGAGTGTTGGAGGCTATTTTATAGATGACATCGCCGAAGTCGAGGATCAGTAGGATGGTCAGTTTTACGAGGGTATGTTTGGTTGCATGAGTGAAGGATGCTTTGTTGCGAAATAGGAAGCCAATTCTAGATTTAATTTTGGATTGGAGGTGCTTAATGTGAGTCTGGAAGGAGAGTTTACAGTCTAGCCAGACACCTAGGTTTTTGTAGTTGTCCACATATTCAGAACATATTCATAAGTCAGAGCCGTCCAGAGTAGTGATGCTGGACGGTCGGGCGGGTGCGGGCAGTGATCAGTTGGCCAGAAGTATACAGAATGGTGTCGTCTGCGTAGAGGTGGATCAAAGAATCACCAGCAGCGAGAGCGACATCATTGATGTATACAGAGAAGAGAGACTGCCCGAGAATTGAACCCTGTGGCACCCCCATAGAGACTGCCAGAGGTCCGGCCAACGGGCCCTCCGATTTGACACACTGAACTCTATCAGAGAAGTAGTTGGTGATCCAGGCGAGGAAATCATTTGAGAAACCAAGGCTGTTGAGTCTGCCAATAAGAATGTGGTGATTGACAGAGTCGAAAACCTTAGCCAGGTTGATGAATACGGCTGCACAGTAATGTCTCTTATCGATTGCGGTTATGATATCGTTTAGGACCTTGAGCGTGGCTGAGGTGCCCCCATGACCAGCTCTGAAACCAGATTGCATAGCGGAAAAGGTACGGTGAGATTCAAAGCGGTCGGTAATCTGTTTATTAACTTGGCTTTCGAAGACCTTAGAAAGGCAGGGCAGGATAGTAATAGGTCTGTAACAGTTTGGGTCTAGAGTGTCTCCCCCTTTGAAGGCGGGGATGACTGCGGCAGCTTTCCAATCTTTGGGAATCTCAGACGATACGAAAGAGAGGTTGAACAGGCTAGTAATTGTGGTTGCAACAATTTCAGCAGATAGTTTTAGAAAGAGAGGGTCCAGATTGTCTAGTCCAGCTGATTTGTAGGGGTCCAGATTTTGCAGCTCTTTCAGAACATCAGCTGACTGGATTTGGGAGAAGGAGAAATAGGGGAGGCTTGGGCGAGTAGCTGAGGGGAGGGCAGTGCTGTTGACCAGGGTAGGGGTAGCCAGGTGGAAAGCATGGCCAGCCGTAGAAAAAATGATTGAGAATTTCAACAATTATAGTGGATTTATCGTGGTGACAGTGTTTCCTAGCCTCAGTGCAGTGGGCAGCTGGGAGGAGGTGCTCTTATTCTCCATGGACTTTACAGTGTCCCAGAACCTTTTGAGTTTGTGCAAATTTCTGCTTGAAAAAGCTAGCCTTAGCTTTCCTAACTGCCTGTGTATATTTGTTCCTGACTTCCTTGAAAAGTTGCATATCATGGGGGCTATTCGATGCTAATGCAGAACGCCACAGGATGTTTTTGTGCTAGTCAAGGGCAGTCAGGTCTGGAGTGAACCAAGGGCTATATCTGTTCCTGGTTCTACATTTTTTGAAAGGGGCATGCTTATTTAAGATGGTGAGGAAGGCACTTTTAAAGAATGACCAGGCGTCCTCTACTGACGGGATGAGGTCAATATCCTTCCAGGATACCCGGGCCAGGTCGATTAGGAAGGCCTGCTCGCTGAAGTGTTTTAGGGAGCGTTTGATCGTGATGAGGGGTGGTTGTTTGACAGCAGACCCGTGAGGCAGTGATGAGGCAGTGATCGCTGAGATCTTGGTTGAAAACAGCAGAGGTGTATTTGGAGGGCAAGTTGGTTAGGATGATATATGTTGAGGGTGCCCGTGTTTACGGATTTGGGGTTGTACCTGGTGGGTTCATTGACAATTTATGAGAGATTGAGGACATCAAGCTTATATTGTAGGATGGCCGGGGTGTTAAGCATGTCCCAGTTTAGGTCACCTAGCAGCACGAGCTGTGAAGATAGATGTGGGGCAATCAGTTCACATATGGTGTCCAGGGCACAGCTGGGGGCAGAGGGTGGTCTGTAGCAAGCAGCGACGGTGAGAGACTTGTTTCTGGAAAGGTGGATTTTTAAAAGTAGAAGCTCGAATTGTTTGGGTACAGACCTGGATAGTAGGACAGAACTCTGCAGGCTGTCTCTACAGTAGATTGCAACTCCACCCCATTTGGCAGTTCTATCTTTAATCAGATTCAGATCTGATTAGACTAACTCTTAGTGTCCTGATTCAGATCTGTTTAAACCAACTCTCAGTTTCCTGATTCAGATCTGTCTAAACCAACTCTTAGTTTCCTGATTCAGATCTGATCAAACCAACTCTTAGTTTCCTGATTCAGATCTGTTTAAACCAACTCTTAGTTTCCTGATTCAGATCTGATCAAACCAACTCTTAGTTTCCTGATTCAGATCTGTTTAAACCAACTCTTAGTTTCCTGATTCAGATCTGTTTAAACCAACTCTTAGTTTCCTGATTCAGATCTGTTCAAACCAACTCTTAGTTTCCTGATTCAGATCTGTTTAAACCAACTCTTAGTGTCCTGATTCAGATCTGTTCAAACCAACTCTTAGTTTCCTAATTCAGATCTGTTTAAACCAACTCTTAGTGTTATTATTCATGATTTATTTATGATTTGTATTAATCAAGGCATAATCAGGATTAATTTAGTATTGTTTAGAAACGTGTTATCTACTCCCTTAGACAGAAAATTACTCCAGTCATCATCCACAGTTCAGTTACTATTGGGCAAAACACAACCCAAAACACAACCAAAACAAACTGCAAATGCAACCAATGAGTTTGGAACCAAATACTACACTTTTGACTACTTTAATACACTATAAGTAAATTGATCAGAATATTTACAACTTCTTCAAATTATCAAAGTATGGGGGGACTAGATACATAAAGTGCTTTCATTTCTAAATGGTGAAACAGATATGTATTAAAATATCCTCAAATAAAAGGTGACATTATATACTGTCACCTCATATAAACATTATATCTCAAATCCAAACTATTGGAGTATAGAGACACATTTAAAATGTTAGCTTCACTGTCAAAATAGATATGGTGTGGACTGTATACTCAATACAATCTAAATCTGATACCTCACTGTCTGTCTTTTGACTGATACTGCTTTTGAAACTGGTCTGGTCAGTCTACTCAAATATTTGTACTATACATTTTTCTCTCTACAGGCAATACTTTGATAATTTGTCATTTCTAATAATGATACATTCATTTATGAATAGATACGACTGGTTTCAGGATGCTGATGTATCTGAATATGTTGAAAAAATATACTGCCACTATTTTCACCACCAAAGAATAGCAGTGTGGTTTTAATATGATTTGACTCTTTGCAGGCTGTCAGGCTGTCTAGTCACAGAGGAAAGCTGTGCTTCTCTGGTCTCAGCTCTGGAGTCAAACCCCTCACACCTGAGAGAGCTGGACCTGAGTAACAATGACCTGAAGGATTCAGGAGTGAAGCTGCTCTCTGATGGACTGGGGAATCCCCACTGTAAACTGGAGACTCTGAGGTCAGTATTCCTGTAGTTGGTCAACAAGTGATAACTGTTCACCAGATCCACATGTGTTTACCAGACACACATAGTCCACACCATATGTGTTTGGACAGTGAAGCTTACAGTTTAAATGTGGTGCTATGCTCCAGCATTTTGGATTTGAGATATAATGTTTCATATTAGGTGACAGTACAGAATGTCACCTTTTATTTGAGGTTAAAGGTGAGAGGTTAGCATGTTTTATTTTTCTAAATGGTGAAACAGACATGTATTAAAATACCCTCAAATAAAAGGTGACACCCTCAAAGAATATCAGTGTGGTTTAAGACACAAGGCGAGACCCAGATGGCACGGGAGGCAGATGGTTAGAGTCTTTGATATTTATTAATATACTAAAAGGGGTAGGCAAGAGAATGGTCGTGGACAGGCAAAAGGTCATAACCAGATCAGAGTCCAGGAGGTACAGTGTGGCAGGCAGACTCGAGGTCAGGCAGGCAGAATGGTCAGGCAGGCTAGAGGTCAGGACAGGCAGAATGGTCAGGACAGGCAGAATGGTCAGGACAGGCAGAATGGTCAGGCAGGCTAGAGGTCAGGACAGGCAGAATGGTCAGGCAGGCTCGAGGTCAGGACAGGCAGAATGGTCAGGCAGACTCGAGGTCAGGACAGGCAGAATGGTCAGGCAGGCTAGAGGTCAGGACAGGCAGAATGGTCAGGCAGGCTCAAGGTCAGGACAGGCAGAATGGTCAGGCAGGCTAGAGGTCAGGACAGGCAGAATGGTCAGGACAGGAAGAATGGTCAGGCAGGCTCAAGGTCAGGACAGGCAGAATGGTCAGGCAGGATAGAGGTCAGGACAGGCAGAATGGTCAGGCAGGCTCGAGGTCAGGACAGGCAGAATGGTCAGGCAGACTAGAGGTCAGGACAGGCAGAATGGTCAGGCAGGCTAGAGGTCAGGACAGGCAGAATGGTCAGGCAGGCTAGAGGTCAGGACAGGCAGAATGGTCAGGCAGGCTCGAGGTCAGGACAGGCAGAATGGTCAGGCAGGCTCGAGGTCAGGACAGGCAGAATGGTCAGGCAGGCTCGAGGTCAGGACAGGCAGAATGGTCAGGCAGGCTCGAGGTCAGGACAGGCAGAATGGTCAGGCAGGCTAGAGGTCAGGACAGGCAGAATGGTCAGGCAGGCTAGAGGTCAGGACAGGCAGAATGGTCAGGCAGGCTAGAGGTCAGGACAGGCAGAATGGTCAGGCAGGCTAGAGGTCAGGACAGGCAGAATGGTCAGGCAGGCTAGAGGTCAGGACAGGCAGAATGGTCAGGCAGGCTAGAGGTCAGGACAGGCAGAATGGTCAGGCAGGCTAGAGGTCAGGACAGGCAGAATGGTCAGGCAGGCTAGAGGTCAGGACAGGCAGAATGGTCAGGCAGGCTCGAGGTCAGGACAGGCAGACTGGTCAGGCAGGCTAGAGGTCAGGACTGGCAGAATGGTCAGGCAGGCTAGAGGTCAGGACAGGCAGAATGGTCAGGCAGACTAGAGGTCAGGACAGGCAGAATGGTCAGGCAGGCTAGAGGTCAGGACAGGCAGAATGGTCAGGCAGGCTAGAGGTCAGGACAGGCAGAATGGTCAGGCAGGCTCGAGGTCAGGACAGGCAGAATGGTCAGGCAGGCTAGAGGTCAGGACAGGCAGAATGGTCAGGCAGGCTAGAGGTCAAGACAGGCAGAATGGTCAGGCAGGTGGGTACAGAGTCCAGAAAACAGGCAAGGGACAAAAACCGGGAGGACTATCAAAAAAGAATAGAAGCAGGAGTAGGGAAAAACGCTGGTTGACTTGATGAACATACAAGACGAACTGGTACAGAGAAACAGGAATCACAGGGATATATACACCAGGGAAACACGGGGATATATACACCAGGGAAACACAGGGATATATACACCAGGGAACCACAGGGATATATACACCAGGGAAACACGGATATATACACCAGGGAAACACAGGAATATATACACCAGGGAAACACAGCGATATATACACCAGGGAAACACAGGGATATATACACCAGGGAAACACAGGGATATATACACCAGGGAAACACAGGGGTATATATACACCAGGGAAACACAGGGATATATACACCAGGGAAACACAGGGATATATACACCAGGGAATCACAGGGATATATACACCAGGGAAACACAGGGATATTTACACCAGGGAAACACAGGGATATTTACACCAGGGAAACACAGGGATATATACACCAGGGAAACACAGGGATATATACACCAGGGAAACACAGGGATATATACACCAGGGAAACACAGGGATATTTACACCAGGGAAACACAGGGATATATACACCAGGGAAACACAGGGATATATACACCAGGGAAACACAGGGATATATACACCTGGGAAACACAGGGATATATACACCAGGGAAACACAGGGACATATACACCAGGGAAACACAGGGACATATACACCAGGGAAACACAGGGATATATACACCTGGGAAACACAGGGATATATACACCAGGGAAACACAGGGATATATACACCAGGGAAACACAGGGATATATACACCAGGGAAACACAGGGATATATACACCAGGGATACACAGGGATATATACACCAGGGAAACACAGGGATATATACACCAGGGAAACACAGGGATAAATACACTAGGGAAACACAGGGATATATACACCAGGGAAACACAGGGATATATACACCAGGGAAACACAGGGATATATATACACCAGGGAAACACAGGGATATATATACACCAGGGAAACACAGGGATATATACACCAGGGAAACACAGGGATATATACACCAGGGAAACACAGGGATAAATACACCAGGGAAACACAGGGATATATACACCAGGGAAACACAGGGATATATACAGCAGGGAAACACGGGGATATATACACCAGGAAACACGGGGATATATACACCAGGGAAACACAGGGATATATACACCAGGGAAACACAGGGATATATACACCAGGGAAACACAGGGATATATACACCAGGGAAACACAGGGATATATACACCAGGGAAACACAGGGATATATACACCAGGGAAACACAGGGACATATACACCAGGGAAACACAGGGATATATACACCAGGGAAACACAGGGATATATACACCAGGGATATATACACCAGGGATATATACACCAGGGAAACACAGGGATATATACACCAGGGATATATACACCAGGGATATATACACCAGGGAAACACAGGGATATATACACCAGGGATATAAGCGACACCTGGAGGGGGTGGAGACAATCACAAGACAGGTGAAACAGATCAGGGTGTGACATGAATATGGAGAAAAATATACTGCCACTATTTTCACCACCAAAGAATATCAGTGTGATTTTAATATGATTTGACTCTTTGCAGGCTGTCAGGCTGTCTAGTCACAGAGGAAGGCTGTGCTTCTCTGGTCTCAGCTCTGGAGTCAAACCCCTCACACCTGAGAGAGCTGGACCTGAGCTACAATCACCCAGGAGACTCAGGAGTCAGACTGCTCTCTGCTGGACTGGAGGATCCACACTGCAGACTGGAGAAACTCAAGTATGTAGAGGGTTTATGTCAATGTTCATATCAGACATTTTGGACTTATCAGGCTTGTTGAGACAAACATTCTGACCACCACTTGGACAAAGTTATATGAGGACTGTGTGTGTGTGTGTGTGTGTGTGTCTGTGTGTCTGTGTGTGTGTGTGTGTGTGTGTGTGTGTTTGTGTGTTTGTCTGTCCAGTATGTGTGTGTGTGTGTGTGTGTCTGTCCAGTATGTGTGTGTCTGTCTGTGTGTGTGTGTGTGTGTGTGTGTGTCTGTCCAGTATGTGTGTGTGTGTGTGTGTGTGTGTGTGTGTCTGTCCAGTATGTGTGTGTCTGTGTGTCTGTGTCTGTCCAGTATGTGTGTGTGTGTGTGTGTGTGTGTGTGTGTGTGTGTATGAGTGTCCAGTGTGTATGAGTGTCCAGTGTGTGTGAGTCCAGTGTGTGTGTGAGTCCAGTGTGTGTGTGAGTCCAGTGTGTGTGTGTGTGTGAGTGTGTGTGTGTGTGTGTGTGTGAGTTCAGGTGTATCCCTCAATGACTGTCTGTTCTTCTGCTTACCGCTACAGTGTGGAACATGGTGGAGAGAACAGAATGAAACCTGGGATTAGAAAATGTGAGTGTTGATGCTGTGAAGAATATGACTAAGAATAAGTCTTAATTCAAGTTAAGTTAAAGTCAAAGACCACCATCATTACTTACTTGGTCATATTAAATATCAGCTGTAGTTCTACAGAAGCAGAAATCAGGGACACCAACGTTTACAAAGAGTTGCTTTGACAATGTGTGTGTGTGTGTGTGTGTGTGTGTGTGTGTGTGTGTGTGTGTGTGTAATTAATGGGAACAAGTGTGTTTTATATTACCATACAGTATAACATATGATCATTCAACAAGTCTCAAGTTACCTTAACTTCTCCTTTTGATACCTAGAAACATCTACATTAAATAAATTAGTGAAAAGTGAGTTAACATTCTAATGTGAATGATGATGATTTCTAATATTGTGTCTGGTTTCATCCATCAGATGTCTGTGATCTCACACTGGACCTAAACACAGTAAACAGACTCCTCTCTCTGTCTGAGGAGAACAGAAAGGTGACATGTAGGAGAGAGGAGCAGCCGTATCCTGATCACCCAGAGAGATTTGAGGACTGTAGACAGGTGCTGTGTAGAGAGGGTCTGACTGGGCGCTGTTACTGGGAGGTGGAGTGGAGTGGGATAATGGGGGCTGATATAGGAGTGACATATAAAGGAATCAGCAGGAGAGGACGGGGTGATGGCTGTTGTCTTGGATGGAATGACAAGTCCTGGAGTCTGAACTGCTCTGACAACAGTTACTCTGCCTGGCACAATAATAATCAGACTGCCATAGACGTCCCCTCCTCCAGCTCCCACAGAGTAGGAGTGTATCTGGACTGGCCAGCCGGCACTCTGTCCTTCTATAGAGCCTCCTCTGACACACTGACCCACCTGATCACATTCACCTCCACATTCACTGAGCCCCTCTATCCAGGGATTCATATTTGGTATGATGGCGACTCAGTGTCTCTGTGTCAAACACAACATGATGTCCCTGAAATAATAACCTGACACACTAACACACACTGGACACACACACACACACTGGACACACACACTAAACACACACACACACTAAACACACACACACACTGGACACACACACACACTGGACACACACACACTGGACGGACACACACACACTGGACGGACACACACACACTGGACACACACACACACACACTAAACACACACACACACTGGACACACACACACACACACTGGACGGACACACACACACTGGACGGACACACACACACTGGACACACACACACACTGGACACACACACACACTGGACACACACACACAGACTGGACACACACACACTGGACACACACACACACACTGGACACACACACACAGACTGGACACACACACACTGGACACACACACACACACACACATACTGGACACACACACACACTGGACACACACACACATACTGGACACACTCACACAAACTGGACACTCACACACACTGGACACACACACACACACATACTGGACACACTCACACAAACTGGACACACACACACACTGGACACACTCACACAAACTGGACACACATACACTGGACACACACACACGAACACACACACACACACACTGGACACTTACAGACACACTGGACACACACACACACTGGACACACTCACACAAACTGGACACACATACACTGGACACACACACACGAACACACACTGGACACTTACAGACACACTGGACACATACACACACACACTGGACACACACACACACACTGGACACACACACACACACACTGGACACACTCACACAAACTGGGCACACCCACACACACTAACACACTGGACACACTCACACAAACTGGGCACACACACACACACACTGGACACACACAGACACACACTGGACACATACACACGAACACACACATACATAACCACACTGGACAGACACACACACTGGACACACACACACTGGACACACAAACACACACACACTGGACTCACACATGCAGAAACACACACACCCACACACAAACACACAGACACACACTGGACTCACACATGCAGAAACACACACACCCACACACAAACACACAGACACACACTGGACACACACACACACACACACACACTGGACACTTACACAAACACACACTGGACACACATACACACTGGACAAACACACACACACACACTGGACAGACACACACACACAAACACACATACTGGATATACACACACACACTGGACATACACACACACACACACACACTGGACACACACACACACACACTAAACACACACACACACTGGACACACACACACTGGACACACACACACACACTGGACGGACACACACACACTGGACACACACACACACACACTAAACACACACACACACACTGGACACACACACACACACAGGACGGACACACACACACTGGACACACACACACACTGGACACACACACACACTGGACACACACACACACTGGACACACACACACAGACTGGACACACACACACTGGACACACACACACACACTGGACACACACACACAGACTGGACACACACACACTGGACACACACACACACACATACTGGACACACACACACACTGGACACACACACACATACTGGACACACTCACACAAACTGGACACTCACACACACTGGACACACACACACACACATACTGGACACACTCACACATACTGGACACACTCACACAAACTGGACACACTCACACAAACTGGACACACATACACTGGACACACACACACGAACACACACTGGACACTTACAGACACACTGGACACATACACACACACACTGGACACACACACACACACTGGACACACACACACACACACTGGACACACTCACACAAACTGGGCACACCCACACACACTAACACACTGGACACACTCACACAAACTGGGCACACACACACACACACTGGACACACACACACTGGACACACACAGACACACACTGGACACATACACACGAACACACACATACATAACCACACTGGACACTTACACACACACTGGACAGACACACACACACACACTGGACTCACACATGCAGAAACACACACACCCACACACAAACACACAGACACACACTGGACACACACACACACACACACACACTGGACACTTACACAAACACACACTGGACACACATACACACTGGACAAACACACACACACACACTGGACAGACACACACACACAAACACACATACTGGATATACACACACACACTGGACATACACACACACACACACACACTGGACACACACACACACACTGGACACATACACATACACTCACTGGACACACACACACACTGGACAAACACACACACAGACACAGACACTGAATACATACACAATGGGCACAAACAAACTTGGCAACCACACAAACACACACACACACTGGACACACACACACACTGGACACACACACACTGGTTCGATCTGCTTTTAAATCGGTTTCTGGACCACAGGTTCTAGAACAGCTTCTATCCCAGTTCTATCTGCCTGTTAAATCAGTTTCTGGATCACAGGTTCTAGAACAGCTTCTATCCCAGTTCTATCTGCCTGTTAAATCAGTTTCTGGACCACAGGTTCTAGATCAGCTTCTATCCCAGTTCTCTCTGCCTGTTAAATCAGTTTCTGTATCACAGGTTCTAGAACAGCTTCTATCCCAGTTCTATCTGCCTGTTAAATCAGTTTCTGGATCACTGGTTCTAGAACAGCTTCTATCCCAGTTCTATCTGCCTGTTAAATCAGTTTCTGGACCACAGGTTCTAGAACAGCTTCTATCCCAGTTCTATCTGCCTGTTAAATCAGTTTCTGGACCACAGGTTCTAGAACAGCTTCTATCCCAGCTCTATCTGCCTGTTAAATCAGTTTCTGTATCACAGGTTATAGAACAGCTTCTATCCCAGTTCTATCTGCCTGTTAAATCAGTTTCTGGACCACAGGTTCTAGAACAGCTTCTATCCCAGTTCTATCTGCCTGTTATATCAGTTTCTGGACCACAGGTTCTAGATCAGCTTCTATCCCAGTTCTCTCTGCCTGTTAAATCAGTTTCTGTATCACAGGTTCTAGAACAGCTTCTATCCCAGTTCTATCTGCCTGTTAAATCAGTTTCTGGATCACAGGTTCTAGAACAGCTTCTATCCCAGTTCTATCTGTCTGTTAAATCATCAACCTAAACTGTTTTCATCGGACTATTAGAACATGACTGAACCTTTTGGTTCCTTTTCTGATCTTTTACCACTTTGCATTTTTTATGATATATTTTACTGTTTGTGTATGTACCACAGGAGGTTGGTGGGACCTTAATTGGGGAGGACAGGCTTGTAATGGCTGGAGGGGAATAAGTGGAATGGTATCAAACACGTGGTTTCCATGTGTTCCATTTCATTCACTCTGTTCCAGACATTATTATGAGCCGTCCTCCCCTCAGCAGCCTCCTCTGGTATGTACTGTCCTATATGTGAGAGAGCTCCAACAAGGAATTACAATGGATGTATTACTTTTAATACCTGCAAATGGCAAATAAACCACTTGAACTCCTTATGAATGTCTGCAGCCGACTAGACTGTTGGCGTCTGACAAGAGGTGAAAATATTACAGGAATATTCTGCAAATGTTGATGAAGACGTCACTCAATCCACCCAAAACAACATGCAGTCTTTCCACAAGACTCCCATGAAGTTATAGTGTGACGTTATGAGTTGACGTTAAAGTAACATTCTCAGAACATACTGCACTTGTTTTATACTGTTTTAGATGGATCCTCTGTTTAAACAAATAAGCTCTTACAATAACACAGTTAAAATACCAATGTGATCATTTGTTGTGTGTCTTTCATGTTGAATAACAAATTGTACAATTATATATGGACATACGCTCCATAGTTGTACAAGTATACAAGGATAGATTGTACTTTTCATAATAAAACATACTTGAAACAAGAAAAAGCATGTTAATTGTGAAAACATTTTCATTATAGATTCTTCATTGCCTCTGCTAGTCGCAGGATGATGTTTGTCATGAATCTTGACCTGGAGGCAGAACTGCGTGATTTCCTCTAGATATGCCAGCTACAAAGTCAAAATTGGCAGTGGAAAATAATGTTGTTTTATGGTCTTAATTTAAGGGAAGGATTAGCAGGGTGGTTAGGGGTGAGGTTAGGATTAAAATCAGATTTTATTACTTTGTGCCTGTTCCAGCTAGTGACCACTTTGCTGAACTGCCTCCAGGGCAAGATTCATGACAATAAATGCCAACCTGCCTCCCAGTCATCCCCTCCTTATCTTTACAAGGCTGCAGAACATACAAGCTAGTGATGTGGGGGTTCTCTCATAACCCTCAGTCCCCAGGTGGGTAGATGGCAGGTTGTATAAAGAGAAGCTAGTGATGTGGGGGTTCTCTCATAACCCTCAGTCCCCAGGTGGGTAGATGACAGGTTGTATAAAGAGAAAACAATAGGCTACATAAAACAATAAATAAATGTATAATTATTGTGCCATTTACACAAAACATTAAGTACACCTTTCTTTCCATGACAAACTGACCAGGCGTAACTCAATATTAGTAAGGTATCCTTAATATTTTGTACATGCAGTGTCTCTGAGCCTTTACATAACAGTCAGTCCTCTTTCCCGGGAACCGTCTTTAGCTATTTAAATGTTCCCAAATGCTTCCACACCGATGCTCTCTCACAGCTGCTCCAGCCTCTTGGGTTGAGGAGTCATTCTCTTCTAACCTAATCACAGCTGCTCCAGGACCTCCTGGGTTGAGGAGTCATTCTCTTCTAACCTAATCACAGCTGCTCCAGGGCCTCTTGGGTTGAGGAGTCATTCTCTTCATTCTAATCACAGCTGCTCCAGGGCCTCTTGGGTTGAGGAGTCATTCTCTTCTAACCTAATCACAGCTGCTCCAGGGCCTCCAGGGTTGAGGAGTCATTCTCTTCTATCCTAATCACAGCTGCTCCAGGACCTCCTGGGTTGAGGAGTCATTCTCTTCTAACCTAATCACAGCTGCTCCAGGACCTCCTGGGTTGAGGAGTCATTCTCTTCTAACCTAATCACAGCTGCTCCAGGACCTCCTGGGTTGAGGAGTCATTCTCTTCTATCCTAATCACAGCTGCTCCAGGGCCTCTTGGGTTGAGGAGTCATTCTCTTCTAACCTAATCACAGCTGCTCCAGGACCTCCTGGGTTGAGGAGTCATTCTCTTCTAACCCAATCACAGCTGCTCCAGGACCTCCTGGGTTGAGGAGTCATTCTCTTCTAACCTAATCACAGCTGCTCCAGGGCCTCCAGGGTTGAGGAGTCATTCTCTTCTATCCTAATCACAGCTGCTCCAGGGCCTCCTGGGTTGAGGAGTCATTCTCTTCTAACCTAATCACAGCTGCTCCAGGACCTCCTGGGTTGAGGAGTCATTCTCTTCTAACCTAATCACAGCTGCTCCAGGGCCTCCAGGGTTGAGGAGTCATTCTCTTCTATCCTAATCACAGCTGCTCCAGGGCCTCCTGGGTTGAGGAGTCATTCTCTTCTAACCTAATCACAGCTGCTCCAGGACCTCCTGGGTTGAGGAGTCATTCTCTTCTAACCTAATCACAGCTGCTCCAGGACCTCCTGGGTTGAGGAGTCATTCTCTTCTAACCTAATCACAGCTGCTCCAGGACCTCCTGGGTTGAGGAGTCATTCTCTTCTAACCTAATCACAGCTGCTCCAGGACCTCTTGGGTTGAGGAGTCATTCTCTTCATTCTAATCACAAACAAAGACAAGATTCAAACCAATGAACATGATGGTCCAACACAGTAGGGGGGAGATTTCCTCTAGATATGCCAGTCAAAATTGTCTTACAGTTTTTTACAATCGCTAACATCCTTTTGTCCTTTAATCTGTCGTCACATTTTCAAAACTCTAAACACAATTAGCACAACATGTGTCTTGTTGTGGACCATCAACACAATTCATGTTGTTTTCACAGAATATGCATTCAATTAACACATTTCTAAAACACTTACATTTTCTTTACATACAAGCTTGCCAAATACCAAAATGATGGATCTTTCTCATCTTATTTACAAATGCTTCCACACAGCATTCCAGAAATGAAGACCTGAATTTCATTAAATACAGTATAAAGTCTCTCCTTCTGCAACAACAGCAGATCAAAGCTGTATTGAAAAAACTGATAAGCATTTTTGAATGAACAGATCATTGAAACATTGACAAATATCTGATTTACATTAAGTTGTGTCAAATAGACCAACCACATCTGATTCCAATATCAATCAGAGACATAGCCAGGTGTTGAAGTTCTTTCAGTTACATGGACAAACACAGTACAAAGAGGACTCTTTGGATTGATTTAGTTCAATGTGGATACAGAACAACACAGAGGATTAGAGAGAAAACAAATAATGTCTGGACCAGGGAGAGGAGTAGTTGGACCAGAGAGAGGAGTAGCTGGACCAGAGAGAGGAGTAGTTGGACCAGAGAGAGGAGTATCTGGACCAGAGAGAGGAGTATCTGGACCAGGGAGAGGAGTAGCTAGACCAGGGAGAGGAGTAGCTGGACCAGGGAGAGGAGTAGCTGGACCAGGGAGAGGAGTAGTTGGACCAGGGAGAGGAGTAGTTGGACCAGGGAGAGGAGTAGCTGGACCAGGGAGAGGAGTAGCTGGACCAGGGAGAGGAGTAGTTGGACCAGGGAGAGGAGTAGTTGGAGCAGGGAGAGGAGTAGTTGGACCAGGGAGAGGAGTAGCTGGACCAGGGAGAGGAGTAGTTGGACTAGGGAGAGGAGTAGTTGGAGCAGGGAGAGGAGTAGTTGGACCAGGCAGAGGAGTAGCTGGACCAGGGAGAGGAGTAGTTGGATCAGGGAGAGGAGTAGTTGGACCAGGGAGAGGAGTAGTTGGACCAGGGAGAGGAGTAGTTGGACCAGGGAGAGGAGTATTTGGACCAGGGAGAGGAGTAGTTGGACCAGGGAGAGGGGTAGTTGGACCAGGGAGAGGGGTAGTTGGACCAGGGAGAGGAGTAGTTGGACCAGAGAGAGGAGTAGTTGGACCAATTTGGAGGTAGAAAGTGTGTGATCATCAGCCATTTGACCAAATGTCCCTCCTGGATGCAGTGGATGCCGGCTGCAGAGACATCTCAGCTGAAGACTGCCAGGGGTGGATAAGGTCTGACAAGTGTTTCTATCCAAGGTGGAGAGACATCTCAGCTGAAAACTGCCAGGAGAGGATAAGGCAGGCCAAGCGTTTCTATCCAAGGTGTAGAGACATCTCAGCTGAAGACTGCCAGGAGTGGATAAGGCCTGACAAGTGTTTCTATCCAAGGTGTAGAGACATCTCAGCTGAAGACTGCCAGGAGAGGATAAAGCCTGACAAGCGTTTCTATCCGTGGTGCAGAGACATCTCAGCTGAAGACTGCCAGGAGTGGATAAGGCCTGACAAGTGTTTCTTTCCAAGGTCCAGAGACATCTCAGCTGAAGACTGCCAGGGGTGGATAAGGCCTGACAAGTGTTTCTTTCCAAGGTCCAGAGACATCTCAGCTGAAGACTGCCAGGGGTGGATAAGGCCTGACAAGTGTTTCTATCCAAGGTCCAGAGACATCTCAGCTGAAGACTGCCAGGTGTGGATAAGGCCTGACAAGTGTTTCTATCCAAGGTGTAGAGACATCTCAGCTGAAGACTGCCAGGGGAGGATAAGGCCTGACAAGCGTTTCTATCCAAGGTGGAGAGACATCTCAGCTGAAGACTGCCAGGGGAGGATAAGGCCTGACAAGCGTTTCTATCCAAGGTGCAGAGACATCTCAGCTGAAGACTGCCAGGGGTGGATAAGGCCTGACAAGCGTTTCTATCCAAGGTGTAGAGACATCTCAGCTGAAGACTGCCAGGGGTGGATAAGGCCTGACAAGTGTTTCTATCCAAGGTGCAGAGACATCTCAGCTGAAGACTGCCAGGGGTGGATAAGGCCTGACAAGTGTTTCTATCCAAGGTGTAGAGACATCTCAGCTGAAGACTGCCAGGAGAGGATAAGGCAGGCCAAGCGTTTCTATCCAAGGTGTAGAGACATCTCAGCTGAAGACTGCCAGGAGTGGATAAGGCCTGACAAGTGTTTCTATCCAAGGTCCAGAGACATCTCAGCTGAAGACTGCCAGGGGTGGATAAGGTCTGACAAGTGATTCTATCCAAGGTGTAGAGACATCTCAGCTGAAGACTGCCAGGGGTGGATAAGGTCTGACAAGTGATTCTATCCAAGGTGCAGAGACATCTCAGCTGAAGACTGCCAGGAGAGGATAAGGCCTGACAAGTGTTTCTATCCAAGGTGCAGAGACATCTCAGCTGAAGACTGCCAGGAGAGGATAAGGCCTGACAAGTGTTTCTATCCAAGGTGTAGAGAAATCTCAGCTGAATACTGCCAGGGGTGGATAAGGCCTGACAAGTGTTTCTATCCAAGGTGCAGAGACATCTCAGCTGAAGACTGCCAGGGGTGGATAAGGCAAGGCAAGTGTTTCTATCCAAGGTGTAGAGACATCTCAGCTGAAGACTGCCAGGGGTGGATAAGGCCTGACAAGTGTTTCTATCCAAGGTGCAGAGACATCTCAGCTGAAGACTGCCAGGGGAGGATAAGGCCTGACAAGCGTTTCTATCCAAGGTGTAGAGACATCTCAGCTGAAGACTGCCAGGGGTGGATAAGGCCTGACAAGTGTTTCTATCCAAGGTGCAGAGACATCTCAGCTGAAGACTGCCAGGAGTGGATAAGGCCTGACAAGTGTTTCTATCCAAGGTGTAGAGACATCTCAGCTGAAGACTGCCAGGAGTGGATAAGGCCTGACAAGCGTTTCTATCCAAGGTGTAGAGACATCTCAGCTGAAGACTGCCAGGAGTGGATAAGGCCTGACAAGTGTTTCTATCCAAGGTGTAGAGACATCTCAGCTGAAGACTGCCATGAGTGGATAAGGACTGACAAGTGTTTCTATCCAAGGTGTAGAGACATCTCAGCTGAAGACTGCCAGGAGTGGATAAGGCCTGACAAGTGTTTCTATCCAAGGTGCAGAGACATCTCAGCTGAAGACTGCCAGGGGTGGATAAGGCCTGACAAGTGTTTCTATCCAAGGTCCAGAGACATCTCAGCTGAAGACTGCCTGGGGAGGATAAGATCTGCCAAGTGTTTCTATCCAAGGTGTAGAGACATCTCAGCTGAAGACTGCCAGGGGAGGATAAGGCCTGACAAGTGATTCTATCTAAGGTGCAGAGACATCTCAGCTGAAGACTGCCTGGGGTGGATAAGGCCTGACAAGTGTTTCTATCCAAGAGGCATAGTGAAAGATGACATACGATGTGATGTGGACGAGAACATGTGGCCAAATGCTGAAGATGGTATAGATTAGAACAGGACTGTGCACGTTTCTGTTTTTTCCCTTCTGTGCCTTATTTAGTGTAATTGTGTTTTATTTTACACATCTGGAACCAAAGGTCATGTATGTTGGATGTGTTGTTGAACCAAAGGTCATGTATGTTGGATGTGATGTTGAACCACAGGTCATGTATGTTGGATGTGTTGTTGAACCAAAGGTCATGTATGTTGGATGTGATGTTGAACCACAGGTCATGTATGTTGGATTTGTTGTTGAACCAAAGGTCATGTATGTTGGATGTGTTGTTGAACCACAGGTCATGTATGTTGGATGTGTTGTTGAACCAAAGGTCATGTATGTTGGATGTGTTGTTGAACCACAGGTCATGTATGTTAGATGTGTTGTTGAACCACAGGTCATGTATGTTGGATGTGTTGTTAAACCAAAGGTCATATCTCCCGGGTGGTGCAGTGGTCTAGGGCACTGCATCGCAGTGCTAGCTGCGCCACCAGAGTCTCTGGGTTCGCGCCCAGGCTGGGCTGGGTTCGCGCCCAGGCTCTGTCGCAGCCGGCCGCAACCGGGAGATCTGTGGGGCGACGCACAATTGGCATAGCGTCGTCCGGGTTAGGGAGGGTTTGGCCGGTAGGGAGGGTTTGGCCGGTAGGGATATCCTTGTCTCAGTATGTAAAAAAAAATGTAATAAAATGTATGCACTCTACTGTAAGTCGCTCTGGATAAGAGCGTCTGCTCTTGGCCGGTAGGGATATCCTTGTCTCAGTATGTAAAAATGTAATAAAAATGTATGCACTCTACTGTAAATCGCTCTGGATAAGAGCGTCTGCTAAATGACTAAAATGTAAATGTAAAAAATGTCATGTATGTTGGATGTGTTGTTGAACCACAGGTCATGTATGGTGGATGTGTTGTTGAACCAAAGGTCATGTATGTTGGATGTGTTGTTGAACCACAGGTCATGTATGGTGGATGTGTTGTTGAACCAAAGGTCATGTATGTTGGATGTGTTGTTGAACCAAAGGTCATGTATGTTAGATGTGTTGTTGAACCAAAGGTCATGTATGTTGGATGTGTTGTTGAACCAAAGGTCATGTATGTTGGATGTGTTGTTGAACCAAAGGTCATGTATGTTAGATGTGTTGTTGAACCAAAGGTCATGTATGTTGGATGTGTTGTTGAACCACAGGTCATGTATGTTGGATGTTTTGTTGAACCAAAGGTCATGTATGTTGGATGTGTTGTTGAACCAAAGGTCATGTATGTTGGATGTGTTGTTGAACCAAAGGTCATGTATGTTGGATGTGTTGTTGAACCAAAGGTCATGTATGTTGGATGTGTTGTTGAACCAAAGGCCATGTATGTTGGATGTGTTGTTGAACCAAAGGCCATGTATGTTGGATGTGTTGTTGAACCACAGGTCATGTATGTTGGATGTGTTGTTGAACCAAAGGCCATGTATGTTGGATGTGTTGTTGAACCAAAGGTCATGTATGTTGGATGTGTTGTTGAACCAAAGGTCATGTATGTTGGATGTGTTGTTGAACCACAGGTCATGTATGTTGGATGTGTTGTTGAACCAAAGGTCATGTATGTTGGATGTGTTGTTGAACCAAAGGTCACGTATGGTGGATGTGTTGTTGAACCACAGGTCATGTATGTTGGATGTGTTGTTGAACCAAAGGTCATGTATGTTGGATGTGTTGTTGAACCACAGGTCATGTATGTTGGATGTGTTGTTGATCACTGGCAGCAATTTCATGTTGCGAATAAAGATTTTACTGCAGAAATTCTGTCACTTACTATTGTTTTCTACTGTACATTCTATAAAGTAAAGATGACTCATTCACTTTTAGATAGTATGTTGCCAAAAAATGCACACATTTGACACTCAACCTCAAAATGTAGAGTGGTTTACAGTAAAATGTAGAGTGGTTTACAGTAAAATGTAGAGTGGTTTACAGTAAAATGTAGAGTGGTTTACAGTAAAATGTAGAGTGGTTTACAGTAAAATGTAGAGTGGTTTACAGTAAAATGTAGAGTGGTTTACAGTAAAATGTAGAGTGGTTTACAGTAAAATGTAGAGTGGTTTACAGTAAAATGTAGAGTAGTTTACAGTAAAATGTAGAGTGGTTTACAGTAAAATATAGAGTGGTTTACAGTAAAATGTAGAGTGGTTTACAGTGAAATATAGAGTGGTTTACAGTAAAATGAAGAGTGGTTTACAGTGAAAGGAAACTGAATTATGAAAAACAATGGATTTCATATTGTCTATTGTCTGAAGGTAGAACTGAGACATGAAAAGTTATGCAGTTTTTGCAATGCCATCAACGGTTAGTATTAGAGAGAGAGAGAGAGAGAGAGAGAGAGGCAGTTTTTGTAATGCTATCAACTGTTAGTATTAGAGAGAGAGACAGTTTTTGTAATGACATCAACTGTTAGTATTAGAGAGAGAGAGAGAGAGAGAGAGACAGTTTTTGCAATGCCATCAACTGTTAGTATTAGAGAGAGAGAGAGAGAGACAGTTTTTGCAATGCCATCAACTGTTAGTATTAGAGAGAGAGAGAGACAGGTTTTGTAATGACATCAACTGTTAGTATTAGAGAGAGAGACAGTTTATCAACGGTTAGTATTAGAGAGAGAGAGAGAGAGAGTTTATCAACTGTTAGTATTAGAGAGAGAGAGAGAGAGAGTTTATCAACTGTTAGTATTAGAGAGAGAGAGAGAGACAGTTTTTGCAATGCCATCAACTGTTAGTATTAGAGAGAGAGAGAGAGAGAGACAGTTTTTGCAATGCCATCAACTGTTAGTATTAGAGAGAGAGAGAGAGAGACAGTTTTTGAAATGACATCAACTGTTAGTATTAGAGAGAGAGAGAGAGAGACAGTTTTTGTAATGCCATCAACTGTTAGTATTAGAGAGAGAGACAGTTTTTGCAATGCCATCAACGGTTAGTATTAGAGAGAGAGACAGTTTTTGTAATGACATCAACTGTTAGTATTAGAGAGAGAGAGAGAGACAGTTTATCAACTGTTAGTATTAGAGAGAGAGAGAGACAGTTTATCAACTGTTAGTATTAGAGAGAGAGAGAGAGAGACAGTTTATCAACTGTTAGTATTAGAGAGAGAGACAGTTTATCAACTGTTAGTATTAGAGAGAGAGAGAGAGAGACAGTTTATCAACTGTTAGTATTAGAGAGAGAGAGAGAGAGAGACAGTTTATCAACTGTTAGTATTTTGAAAGTCGGTACTAAAAGTTGGTACTAAAATATAATATTTCTTTGAGCTTTTGAGTCAAGGATATGTTTCTGTACATGTCTGGATTATCTAGTTAATTATAAAAATATATAGTTGTTCCATTGGTTGGCTGTGTGAGAGAGAGAGAGAGAGAATCAGAGAGAAAGAGCTAGAGACAGAGAGAGACAAAGAGAGAGAGAAGGAATGTGAGAGAGAACAAGCCTGAACCTGAAGAAAAAAATAGTTGAGCAAATGAAAGGAACTTTGACGACCAAATGATCATTCCAGACTCTTGAGAGATAAAAGGTAAGACGAAGATTGTTATGTGTATTAATATAGTTGATGATATTGTTATGTGTATTCATATAGTTGATGATATTGTTATGTGTATTCATATAGTTGATGATATTGTTATGTGTATTCATATAGTTGATGATATTGTAATGTGTATTCATATAGTTGATGATATTGATATGTGTATTCATATAGTTGATGATATTGTTATGTGTATTCATATAGTTGATGATATTGTTATGTGTTTTCATATAGTTGATGATATTGTTATGTGTATTCATATAGTTGATGATATTGTTATGTGTATTCATATAGTTGATGATATTGTTATGTGTTTTCATATATTTGATGATATTGTTATGTGTATTCATATAGTTGATGATATTGTAATGTGTATTCATATAGTTGATGATATTGTTATGTGTATTCATATAGTTGATGATATTGTTATGTGTATTCATATAGTTGATGATATTGTTATGTGTATTCATATAGTTGATGATATTGTAATGTGTATTCATATAGTTGATGATATTGATATGTGTATTCATATAGTTGATGATATTGTTATGTGTATTCATATAGTTGATGATATTGTTATGTGTTTTCATATAGTTGATGATATTGTTGTGTGTATTCATAGAGTTGAGTACTCACCTAAAAAGGAATTTGATGTAAATTAGATACGGGGGGGTGGAGTTTTCCGTGCCCATCTGTGTTCCCCAGGGTGATCTCCTACTGGATCATGGGCCTATAGACTTGTGTTCTGAAAACAGGCTTAAAACACAACAAGCAACAAACAAACATTTTCTCTTTCTAATCTACTGTTAATGCTTTTCACTCAGGAAGGTATTTTGTGTGACAGAGAGACAAACAAATATTTAGAAAAGCCTAACAACAAAGTATACTTCCTCAACACAGGTAGTGCCCACCTTAGTAAAAGGTTTGGCAACGGAAACCGTTTATGTCACATTGTACAGCGTTTGGAGTTAACTGTTTATGCAACATTTTAAACTATTGGCTGTGGAGTAAACTTTTGAATATGACCCAGGTACTATCATATAACTCGGCATGTTTATACCTGCCTGATGCTGAAACCTGATTGTAGCCTGAAGGGTATACTATGATGCAAGCTAGATATACTGTTTTTCTTAAGCTAGCCAGGTTCAGTTAGCTTCACATTCTAGCTCAGACCTCATCCATCAGAATATACAGAGCGACAGTCATCAGGAAGTCCAGAGAGGACATAATAATACAAATTTACAAAAATAATAATTCCTTGATTTTTTCGAGATCACAACTTATTTATCTCAGGATCATTACATAGCAAAATATGTTTTGAAGAGATCACAAGATAATGTGTTTTTTTTTGCGTTGTTTGTAACTTATTTTGTAACTTATTTTGTACATAATGTTGCTGCTACCGTCTCTTATGACCGGAAAATAACTTCTGGAAGTCAGAACATTTCCCTGTATATAGCCTCCACATTGACTCTGTACCGTAATACCCTGTATATAGTCTCCACATTGACTCTGTACCGTAATACCCTGTATATAGTCTCCACATTAACTCTGTACCGTAATACCCTGTATATAGTCTCCACATTGACTCTGTACCGTAATACCCTGTATATAGTCTCACTATTGTTATTCTACTGCTGCTATTTAACTACTTGTTACTTTTATTACTTTTTTTTCTTATTCGTATTTTTATAACTGCATTGTTGGTTAGGGGCTCGTAAGTCAGCATTTCACTGTAAGGTCTACACCTGGTGTATTCAGCACTCCACTGTAAGGTTGTAAGGTTGTATTCGGCGCATGTGACTAATACAATTAGATTTGATTTGATAATTCTCTCATGATCACAACATATATATTTTTTGTTGTGGCTGAGAACATGAGATAAACTGTATAATTAGGAGTGGACATATTGATGATAGAGTGACAGCATAGCCCACGGTGGATCAGTATTGCTGAGAAAATGAGATAAACTGTATAATTAGGAGAGGACATATTGATGATAGAGTGACAGAGCCCACGGTGGGTCAGTATTGCTGAGAACATGAGATAAACTGTATAATTAGGAGTGGACATATTGATGATAGAGTGACAGAGCCCACGGTGGATCAGTATTGCTGAGAACATGAGATAAACTGTATAATTAGGAGTGGACATATTGATGAAAGAGTGACAGCATGGCTGTCAGAGCCCACGGTGGATCAGTGGATACATTTTTATTGATTGCTAAACTAAGGGATGGTACATTTCATGATGACATCATGCTTCATTTGTGTTTGGAGCTCATTGTCAGTTGAGGCAGCTAAACCCTCGTGGGCCATTTAAACCCTGAACTATGTCTGACAGGCAACTCTGTCTCCCAGGCTGTGTGCCACCTCCAAGAACACAGCCATTCGCAAGCAACTATGCAGCTAACTTGCCTAGTCTTGTGAGTAAGCTAACCAGCTAGTTAGCTATGTCGTCTTCTTATCTGTGTTGGTTGTTAGCTAGCTAGCTAGTTAACTATGTAATCTTCTTATCTGTGTTGGTTGTTAGCTAGCTAGCTAGTTAACTATGTAGTCTTCTTATCTATGTTGGTTGTTAGCTAGCTAGCTAGTTAACTATGTAGTCTTCTTATCTATGTTGGTTGTTAGCTAGCTAGCTAGTTAGCTATGTAGTCTTCTTATCTATGTTGGTTGTCAGCTAGCTAGCTAGCTAGTTAGCTATGTAGTCTTCTTATCTATGTTGGTTGTCAGCTAGCTAGCTAGTTAGCTATGTAGTCTTCTCATCTATGTTGGTTGTTAGCTAGCTAGTTAGCTATGTAGTCTTCTTATATATGTTGGTTGTCAGCTAGCTAGCTAGCTAGTTAGCTATGTAGTCTTCTTATCTATGTTGGTTGTCAGCTAGCTAGCTAGTTAGCTATGTAGTCTTCTCATCTATGTTGGTTGTTAGCTAGCTAGTTAACTATGTAGTCTTCTTATCTATGTTGGTTGTCATCTAGCTAGCTAGTTAGCTATGTAGTCTTCTTATCTATGTTGGTTGTTAGCTAGCTAGCTAGTTAGTTAGCTATGTAGTCTTCTTATCTATGTTGGTTGTTAGCTAGCTAGCTAGTTAGTTAGCTATGTAGTCTTCTTATCTATGTTGGTTGTTAGCTCGTATAACTGATATGTGTATAATTGTAAGGGACACTTCATGATTCATGGATAATATTTAAATGTACAGAGTGGATCAGAGTCAATCAGGATGCTGCCTAGTAGGCTATTTCATAGGTAAAGCACCATGCAGGAAGACTAGCTGTCAGTGCTTTATCGGCTGAAGCATATAATCCAGAGTGGATGAGCTCTATTCCTGACAGGCTGATCAGATTGAATAGCAGCCTCAGAGGATGCTGCCTTGTAGGCTGTTTCATATGTAAGATTCCTAGCAGACAGACTACAGGAAGTCTCTTCATTTATCAGCCTCTGAAGAAGTGACATTTTGTTTGGAGTGGACATGGACTGGAGGATCACACAGAACGTCTGGAGGAGCTCGAGAAGGACATGTCTCTCCAGAGCAGGGCATCATTTAAAGGAGTGATAACGGGGGGGGGCATTAAGTGTTGAGGAGGATCAGTTGAAATTGAAGCTTCCCGGTGTCTGTGACTTCCGCCGTTTGGTGAGAAGCAGATCTGTTGTAGAGCGTGGGGGAAACAGAGAAGACATTGTCTGTGTTATTGGGTTTTGATGTCTTTTCCCGACAAGCTCAAGTTAGGACGTGTTAGTTTTCCTGTGGGAGGTTTTGTTCTGCACGTACTCTGGTGTTTTAGGTGCCAAGTTCATGGGCATGTTGCAGCAGTGTGTAGGAGGGAGATGCCTAGATATGATAAGTGTACAGGAGGGCATGAGACGAAGGAATGTGTGGTATCGGTTGAGAAACTTGTGTGTTAGTTGTGGGGGTGATCATGGGGCTGGAGATCGGAGGTGTCTGCTGAGAGAAAGGCAGGTTGAGGTTACCAGGGTTACAGTAGTACAGAAGGTGTCGTATGATGAAGCAGTGAAGAGACTAGTAGAGGAAGACGGGTCCAGGGTGAGATTAGGCCGAGGTCAATTGAGAGTGGTAGGAATAATAATGGTTCAGTAACGTTGTTTTTTTGTCTTTCATAGCCATGGTTGTCAATTGTACTGTAGAAATGGAACGGAAGTCACAGAAAACAGAAGTTCTGGTGGCAGCTGCAGAGAACTACTTCGGGTTGCAAGGTTTTACTGGAGAACAGTTGTAGGGGATGTTGAGTGGTATTGTTCTGTCCTCCCAGATTGGTGGTCTGGAGTAGATTTAGACAGCGTTAAATAGTGGAATGGGGTGGTGGTCTGGAGTAGGATTAGACAGGTTTAAATAGTGGAATGGAGTAGTGGTCTGGAGTAGGATTAGACAGGGTTAAATAGTGGAATGGTGTGGTGGTCTGGAGTAGGATTAGACAGGGTTAAATAGTGGAATGGAGTGGTGGTCTGGAGTAGGATTAGACAGGGTTAAATAGTGGAATGGAGTGGTGGTCTGGAGTAGGATTAGACAGGGTTAAATAGTGGAATGGAGTGGTGGTCTGGAGTAGGATTAGACAGGGTTAAATAGTGGAATGGAGTAGTGGTCTGGAGTAGAATTAGACAGGGTTAAATAGTGGAATGGGGTGGTGGTCTGGAGTAGGATTAGACAGGGTTAAATAGTGGAATGGAGTAGTGGTCTGGAGTAGAATTAGACAGCGTTAAATAGTGGAATGGAGTGGTGGTCTGGAGTAGGATTAGACAGGGTTAAATAGTGGAATGGTGTGGTGGTCTGGAGGAGGATTAGACAGGGTTAAATAGTGGAATGGAGTGGTGGTCTGGAGTAGAATTAGACAGGGTTAAATAGTGGAATGGAGTAGTGGTCTGGAGTAGAATTAGACAGGGTTAAATAGTGGAATGGAGTAGTGGTCTGGAGTAGAATTAGACAGGGTTAAATAGTGGAATGGAGTGGTGGTCTGGAGTAGAATTAGACAGGGTTAAATAGTGGAATGGAGTGGTGGTCTGGAGTAGGATTAGACAGGGTTAAATAGTGGAATGGAGTAGTGGTCTGGAGTAGAATTAGACAGGGTTAAATAGTGGAATGGAGTAGTGGTCTGGAGTAGAATTAGACAGGGTTAAATAGTGGAATGGAGTGGTGGTCTGGAGTAGGATTAGACAGGGTTAAATAGTGGAATGGAGTGGTGGTCTGGAGTAGGATTAGACAGGGTTAAATAGTGGAATGGAGTAGTGGTCTGGAATAGAATTAGACAGGGTTAAATAGTGGAATGGAGTAGTGGTCTGGAGTAGAATTAGACAGCGTTAAATAGTGGAATGGAGTGGTGGTCTGGAGTAGAATTAGACAGGGTTAAATAGTGGAATGGAGTAGTGGTCTGGAGTAGAATTAGACAGCGTTAAATAGTGGAATGGAGTGGTGGTCTGGAGTAGGATTAGACAGGGTTAAATAGTGGAATGGAGTAGTGGTCTGGAATAGAATTAGACAGGGTTAAATAGTGGAATGGGGTGGTGGTCTGGAGTAGGATTAGACAGGGTTAAATAGTGGAATGGAGTAGTGGTTTGGAGTAGAATTAGACAGGGTTAAATAGTGGAATGGAGTAGTGGTCTGGAGTAGAATTAGACAGGGTTAAATAGTGGAATGGAGTAGTGGTCTGGAGTAGAATTAGACAGGGTTAAATAGTGGAATGGAGTAGTGGTCTGGAGTAGAATTAGACAGGGTTAAATAGTGGAATGGAGTAGTGGTCTGGAGTAGAATTAGACAGGGTTAAATAGTGGAATGGGGTGGTGGCCTGGAGTAGGATTAGACAGGGTTAAATAGTGGAATGGAGTGGTGGTCTGGAGTAGGATTAGACAGGGTTAAATAGTGGAATGGGGTGGTGGTCTGGAGTAGGATTAGACAGCGTTAAATAGTGGAATGGTGTAGTGGTCTGGAGTAGAATTAGACAGGGTTAAATAGTGGAATGGGGTGGGGTTCTGGAGTAGGATTAGACAGGGTTAAATAGTGGAATGGAGTGGTGGTCTGGAGTGGAATTAGACAGGGTTAAATAGTGGAATGGTGTGGTGGTCTGGAGGAGGATTAGACAGGGTTAAATAGTGGAATGGAGTAGTGGTCTGGAGTACAATTAGACAGGGTTAAATAGTGGAATGGAGTAGTGGTCTGGAGTGGAATTAGACAGGGTTAAATAGTGGAATGGGGTGGGGTTCTGGAGTAGGATTAGACAGGGTTAAATAGTGGAATGGAGTGGTGGTCTGGAGTGGAATTAGACAGGGTTAAATAGTGGAATGGGGTGGTGGTCTGGAGTAGGATTAGACAGGGTTAAATAGTGGAATGGAGTGGTGGTCTGGAGGAGGATTAGACAGGGTTAAATAGTGGAATGGGGTGGGGTTCTGGAGTAGGATTAGACAGGGTTAAATAGTGGAATGGTGTAGTGGTCTGGAGTAGGATTAGACAGGGTTAAATAGTGGAATGGAGTGGTGGTCTGGAGTAGGATTAGACAGGGTTAAATAGTGGAATGGGGTGGGGTTCTGGAGTAGGATTAGACAGGTTTAAATAGTGGAATGGAGTGGTGGTCTGGAGTTGAATTAGACAGGGTTAAATAGTGGAATGGGGTGGGGTTCTGGAGTAGGATTAGACAGGTTTAAATAGTGGAATGGAGTGGTGGTCTGGAGTGGAATTAGACAGGGTTAAATAGTGGAATGGGGTGGGGTTCTGGAGTAGGATTTGACAGGGTTAAATAGTGGAATGGGGTGTTGGTCTGGAGTAGAATTAGACAGGGTTTAAATATTGGAATGGAGGTGGTGGTCTGGAGTAGGATTAGACAGGGTTAAATAGTGGAATGGAGTGGTGGATTTGGATGACAGAAGAAGACTAAAGGTTCAGCTGGTACACTGCCAGGTCTGTAGTCTTAATGAGACAGTAGAAGACTAAAGGTTCAGCTGGTACACTGCCAGGTCTGTAGTCTTAATGAGACAGTAGAAGACTAAAGGTTCAGCTGGTACACTGCCAGGTCTGTAGTCTTAATGAGACAGTAGAAGACTACAGGTTCAGCTGGTACACTGCCATGTCTGTAGTCTTAATGAGACAATAGAAGACTAAAGGCTCAGCTGGTACACTGCCAGGTCTGTAGTCTTATTGAGACAGTAGAAGACTAA
This sequence comes from Salvelinus fontinalis, assembly GCF_029448725.1. Classification (NCBI taxonomy): domain Eukaryota; kingdom Metazoa; phylum Chordata; class Actinopteri; order Salmoniformes; family Salmonidae; genus Salvelinus; species Salvelinus fontinalis. Next base: position 477,333 of record NW_026600222.1, read on the forward strand.
AGGTCCAGCTGGTACACTGCCAGGTCTGTAGTCTTAATGAGACAGTATAAGACTAAAGGCTCAGCTGGTACACTGCCAGGTCTGTAGTCTTAATGAGACAGTAGAAGACTAAAGGTTCAGCTGGTACACTGCCAGGTCTGTAGTCTTAATGAGACAGTAGAAGACTAAAGGCTCAGCTGGTACACTGCCAGGTCTCTAGTCTTAATGAGACAGTAGAAGACTAAAGGCTCAGCTGGTACACTGCCAGGTCTGCAGTCTTAATGAGACAGTAGAAGACTAAAGGCTCAGCTGGTACACTGCCAGGTATGTAGTCTTAATGAGACAGTAGAAGACTAAAGGTTCAGCTGGTACACTGCCAGATCTGTAGTCTTAATGAGACAGTAGAAGACTAAAGGTTCAGCTGGTACACTGCCAGGTCTGCAGTCTTAATGAGACAGTAGAAGACTAAAGGCTCAGCTGGTACACTGCCAGGTCTGTTGTCTTAATGAGACAGTAGAAGACTAAAGGTTCAGCTGGTACACTGCCAGGTCTGTTGTCTTAATGAGACAGTAGAAGACTAAAGGCTCAGCTGGTACACTGCCAGGTCTGTAGTCTTAATGAGACAGTAGAAGACTAAAGGTTCAGCTGGTACACTGCCAGGTCTGTAGTCTTAATGAGACAGTAGAAGACTAAAGGTTCAGCTGGTACACTGCCAGGTCTGTTGTCTTAATGAGACAGTAGAAGACTAAAGGTTCAGCTGGTACACTGCCAGGTCTGTAGTCTTAATGAGACAGTAGAGGACTAAAGGCTCAGCTGGTACACTGCCAGGTCTGTAGTCTTAATGAGACAGTAGAAGACTAAAGGCTCAGCTGGTACACTGCCAGGTCTGTAGTCTTAATGAGACAGAACAAGAAGATGAATAAAGGGGGTAGATCAGCTTTAATATTGCAGATAGATTGTACCTTCCATCAATATAGTTGTCTGCATCACTTCAAATCTCCCATATATTTTTTTGCAAATGTATGTATATATATATAGATATATAGATTTACATAAGTGGTAAGTGGTTCAGCTATGAAATCAGCTGCCAGATTTAAAAAGCAGGGATCCAGAAGATCAGGACCTGCAGGCTTTCTCTGATCTAAGGATTTCAGGGCTTTATGTACCTCCTGTACTGAGAATGGCGAAAATCTAAAGTTTGACCAGCTATCACTGGTTCATCCACAGGGTTGTACAGAGACAGAGGACACTGGTTCATCCACAGGGTTGTACAGAGACAGAGGACACTGGTTCATCCACACAGGGTTGGACAGAGACAGAGGACACTGGTTCATCCACACAGGCCTGTACAGAGACAGTAGAAGACTAAAGGCTCAGCTGGTACACTGCCAGGTCTGTAGTCTTAATGAGACAGTAGAAGACTAAAGGTTCAGCTGGTACACTGCCAGGTCTGTAGTCTTAATTAGACAGTAGAAGACTAAAGGTTCAGCTGGTACACTGCCAGGTCTGGAGTCTTAATGAGACAGTAGAAGACTAAAGGCTTTGCTGGTACACTGCCAGGTCTGTAGTCTTATTGAGACAGTAGAAGACTAAAGGTCCAGCTGGTACACTGCCAGGTCTGTAGTCTTAATGAGACAGTAGAAGACTAAAGGTTCAGCTGGTACACTGCCAGGTCTGTAGTCTTAATGAGACAGTAGAAGACTAAAGGCTCAGCTGGTACACTGCCAGGTCTGGAGTCTTGATGAGACAGTAGAAGACTAAAGGTTCAGCTGGTACACTGCCAGGTCTGTAGTCTTAATGAGACAGTAGAAGACTAAAGGCTCAGCTGGTACACTGCCAGGTCTGGAGTCTTAATGAGACAGTAGAAGACTAAAGGTTCAGCTGGTACACTGCCAGATCTGTAGTCTTAATGAGACAGTAGAAGACTAAAGGCTCAGCTGGTACACTGTCATGTCTGTAGTCTTAATGAGACAGTAGAAGACTAAAGGCTCAGCTGGTACACTGCCAGGTCTATAGTCTTAATGAGACAGTAGAAGACTAAAGGCTCAGCTGGTACACTGCCAGGTCTGTAGTCTTAATGAGACAGTAGAATACTAAAGGCTCAGCTGGTACACTGCCAGGTCTGTAGTCTTAATGAGACAGTAGAAGACTAAAGGCTCAGCTGGTACACTGCCAGGTCTGCAGTCTTAATGAGACAGTAGAAGACTAAAGGCTCAGCTGGTACACTGCCAGGTATGTAGTCTTAATGAGACAGTAGAAGACTAAAGGCTCAGCTGGTACACTGCCAGGTCTGTAGTCTTAATGAGGCAGTAGAAGACTAAAGGTTCAGCTGGTACACTGCCAGGTCTGTAGTCTTAATGAGACAGTAGAAGAATAAAGGCTCAGCTGGTACACTGCCAGGTCTGTGGTCTTAATGAGACAGTAGAAGACTAAAGGTTCAGCTGGTACACTGCCAGGTGTGTAGTGTTAATGAGACAGTAGAAGACTAAAGGCTCAGCTGGTACACTGCCAGGTCTGTAGTCTTAATGAGACAGTAGAAGACTAAAGGTTCAGCTGGTACACTGCCAGGTCTGTTGTCTTAATGAGACAGTAGAAGACTAAAGGCTCAGCTGGTACACTGCCAGGTCTGTGGTCTTAATGAGACAGTAGAAGACTAAAGGTTCAGCTGGTACACTGCCAGGTGTGTAGTGTTAATGAGACAGTAGAAGACTAAAGGTTCAGCTGGTACACTGCCAGGTCTGTTGTCTTAATGAGACAGTAGAAGACTAAAGGTTCAGCTGGTACACTGCCAGGTCTGTAGTCTTAATGAGACAGTAGAGGACTAAAGGCTCAGCTGGTACACTGCCAGGTCTGTAGTCTTAATGAGACAGTAGAAGACTAAAGGTTCAGCTGGTACACTGCCAGGTCTGTAGTCTTAATGAGACAGTAGAAGACTAAAGGTTCAGCTGGTACACTGCCAGGTCTGTAGTCTTAATGAGACAGTAGAAGACTAAAGGCTCAGCTGGTACACTGCCATGTCTGTAGTCTTAATGAGACAGTAGAAGACTAAAGGCTCAGCTGGTACACTGCCAGGTCTATAGTCTTAATGAGACAGTAGAAGACTAAAGGCTCAGCTGGTACACTGCCAGGTCTGTAGTCTTAATGAGACAGTAGAAGACTAAAGGTTCAGCTGGTACACTGCCAGGTCTGTAGTCTTAATGAGACAGTAGAATACTAAAGGCTCAGCTGGTACACTGCCAGGTCTGTAGTCTTAATGAGACAGTAGAAAACTAAAGGCTCAGCTGGTACACTGCCAGGTCTGCAGTCTTAATGAGACAGTAGAAGACTAAAGGTTCAGCTGGTACACTGCCAGGTATGTAGTCTTAATGAGACAGTAGAAGACTAAAGGCTCAGCTGGTACACTGCCAGGTCTGTAGTCTTAATGAGGCAGTAGAAGACTAAAGGTTCAGCTGGTACACTGCCAGGTCTGTAGTCTTAATGAGACAGTAGAAGACTAAAGGCTCAGCTGGTACACTGCCAGGTCTGGAGTCTTGATGAGACAGTAGAAGACTAAAGGTTCAGCTGGTACACTGCCAGGTCTGTAGTCTTAATGAGACAGTAGAAGACTAAAGGCTCAGCTGGTACACTGCCAGGTCTGGAGTCTTAATGAGACAGTAGAAGACTAAAGGTTCAGCTGGTACACTGCCAGGTCTGTAGTCTTAATGAGACAGTAGAAGACTAAAGGCTCAGCTGGTACACTGCCATGTCTGTAGTCTTAAAACCTGTTTGGGGTGCAAGCCCGACCTCGGACCGAAAATGACACCCCTGCAGAGCGCGAAATTCAAAATCTATTTTTTAAAAATATTTAACTTTTACACATTAACAAGTCCAATACAGCATTTGAAAGATAAACATCTTGTCAATCCAGCCAACATGTCCGATTTTTTAAATGTTTTACAGAGAAAACACCACATATATTTATGTTAGCTCACCACCAAATACAAAAGTGGACAGACACGTATGAATTATGATTATGAAGTATGAATTATGATTGAAGTAGCATGCACAACCAACCGAAATAAACTAAAACCAACCTAAAGAGCCCAGAAAAAACGACCTCAGATGACAGTCATATAACATGTTACACAATAAATCTATGTTTTGTTCATAAAAAGTGCATATTTTAGCTATAAATCTGTTTTACATTGATGCTACCCAAAAATGCTAATACATAGCTACAGTCTGAATCCAGCCGGGAGTAGCCAGAGAAAATACATACACCAACGTCGGCTACTAATTACACCTCATAAAACATTTCAGAAAAACATATGGTGGATAACTAATGAAAGACAGATATCTTGTGAATACAGACAACATTTCCGATTTTTGAAGTGTTTTACAGCGAAAACACAATATATCTTTATATTAGCTAACATCATAAGCTAGCATAAGGCAGCATTGATTCTAGTCAAGCGCTAGCCTAGCATAGTTAGCAGAGTTAGCATTCAACAGTTCGACATATATATGAAAAAGCATCCCAAATTGGGTCTTATCTTTCTTGGTACTCCATCAGAATGTTGTAACGGGGTCCAATGTCCAGTAGAGTCTTTAGTTGGGTTCCAGAACGAATTATTTCCCTCTTTGGTTAGCTAGCACGGTAGCATTGCTGCGCCAGAAAGCGTTTCTTCAAAAAATTCTTCCGTCGTTTCACATCTAAAGTCCAGAATAAATTGCAATAATATAATTAAAGTATATTGAAAAAACATACTTTAGGATGATTTTGTGACATGTAGCAAATAATATCGTAGTCAGGCATCATATTCAACGTTATCTACCTTGTTCCAGAAGCCGAGATCAAATTATCCTTCGCGCCCGGATTTTTATTTTAACTGCGCAGGTCTCACAAGAAGTTCTGTTATTCAGTCCAGGGACGAGATATTCGACTCCTTTCAATTCTCACTTCCGCATTACAGTCTGACGAACGCCTCTGACGTGTTTATATGGTCCCAAGTCAAATGGCCTTTTATAGAGAAGGTCTTAAAGAGACACATCGCATTTTGGGAAACTCAATTCGGCTGGGAAAATGGCTGTAAAAATATTTCTGTTCGACTTAGAGAAACAATTCAAACCTTTTTAGAAACTACAGACTGTTATCTATCCAACAGTAGTAAATATATGCATATTGGAAAATAAAAAGTTTCTTAGGAGGCCGTTTGAAAATGTGCACACATTTTCCAGTTTTTTCAATATTCAGCGTGCAGCCATAACAGGTTTTAATGAGACAGTAGAAGACTAAAGGCTCAGCTGGTACACTGCCAGGTCTATAGTCTTAATGAGACAGTAGAAGACTAAAGGCTCAGCTGGTACACTGCCAGGTCTGTAGTCTTAATGAGACAGTAGAAGACTAAAGGCTCAGCTGGTACACTGCCAGGTCTGTAGTCTTATTGAGACAGTAGAAGACTAAAGGTCCAGCTGGTACACTGCCAGGTCTGTAGTCTTAATGAGACAGTAGAAGACTAAAGGCTCAGCTGGTACACTGCCAGGTCTGTAGTCTTAATGAGACAGAACAAGAAGATGAATAAAGGGGGTAGATCAGCTTTAATATTGCAGATAGATTGTACCTTCCATCAATATAGTTGTCTGCATCACTTCAAATCTCCCATATATTTTTTTGCAAATGTATGTATATATATATAGATATATAGATTTACATACAGTATGTAAGTGGTTCAGCTATGAAATCAGCTGCCAGATTTAAAAAGCAGGGATCCAGAAGATCAGGACCTGCATGCTTTCTCTGATCTAAGGATTTCAGGGCTTTATGTACCTCCTGTACTGAGAATGGCGAAAATCTAAAAGTTTGACCAGCTCTCACTGGTTCATCCACAGGGTTGTACAGAGACAGAGGACACTGGTTCATCCACAGGGTTGTACAGAGACAGAGGACACTGGTTCATCCACACAGGGTTGTACAGAGACAGAGGACACTGGTTCATCCACACAGGGTTGGACAGAGACAGAGGACACTGGTTCATCCACACAGGCCTGTACAGAGACAGAGGACACTGAATCAAACAGCCTACCAGATGATACAAAGTGCTCATTGAAACAATTCAGCATTTCAGTTTTGTCATAAACAACAACAAAGTCCTTCAAAACACATGACGGTAATTCATTAACATTACTGTTACCAGACATAGACTTATCATAAGGTGAATGCACCAATTTGTAAGTCGCTCTGGATAAGAGCGTCTGCTAAATGACTTAAATGTAAATGTAATAGCCTTCCTAAACGTTCTAGGGTATCAGTGGTAACAGACATAACATTTTCAGACTTGGCCTTCCTGAGAAGAAAATAACACTTGTTTCGTAGCTGCCTAAAAAGAAGCCAATCAGCAACAAAACATGATTTCCTTGCTTTAGCCCAGGCTAGATTATGTTTGTGAATAATACAAGACAGCTCAGAAGAAAACCATGGATTATCCCTCCCTTTAACACTGAACCTGCGGAATGGGGCATGTTTGTTTACTATTTGGGAAAAAACGTCATGAAAGAATTTCCAGACAGTTTCCACATCAGGAATAAACTCAATCTGCTCCTGTCGAAATAAAACAACTAATCAAAGGAAGCCTGCTCATGAACTTATTATGGCTGCAGGGGCAGTATTGAGTAGCTTTGATGAAAGGTGCCCAGATGTGCCCAGAGTAAACGGCCTGCTCCTCAGTCCCAGGTGCTAATATATGCATAGTATTATTAGTATTGGATAGAAAACACTCTGAAGTTTCTAAAACTGTTTGAATGATGTCTGTGAGTATAACAGAACTCATATCGCAGGCAAAAACCTGAGATGAAATCCAAACAGGAAGTGAGAAATCTCAGGTTGGTCGATTTTCAACCCAGGCCCTATTGAATTCACAGTGGGATATGGATGAAGTTGCACTTCTTAGCGCTTCCACTAGATGTCAACCGTCTTTAGAAACTTGAATGAGGCTTCTACTGTGTTGTGGGACTGAAAAATGAGCTGAATGAGTCAGGTTACTGGTCATGCGCATTTTACATGATATCGACCTGCGTTCCATGGCTTCTCTAGACACAAAAGAATTCTCCGGTTGGAACGTTATTGAAGATTCATGATGAAAACATCCTAAAGATTGATTCTATACTTAGTTTGAAATGTTTCTTCGACCTGTAATATCTTTTTGAAGTTTTTGTCCGAAGTTATGCTGGACCTGCACGAGCGTTTGGATATGTGTACCTAACGCCCTAACAAAAGTAGCTACTTTGACATAAATAATGGACATTATCGAACAAATCAAGCATTTATTGTGGAACTAGGATTCCTGGGAGTGCATTCTGATGAAGATCATCAAAGGTAAGGGAATATTTATAATGTTATTTCTGGTTTCTGTTGACTCCAACATGACGGATAATTTTATTATTTTTCTGAGCGCCGTCTCAGATTATTGCATGGTTTGCTTTTTCCGTAAAGTTTTTTTGAAATCTGACCCAGTGGTTGCATTAAGGAGAGGTATGTCTATAATTCCATGTGTATAACTTGTATTATAATCTACATTTATGATGAGTATTTCTGTTGAATCGATGTGGCTATGCAAAATCACTGGATGTTTTTGGTACTAGTGAACGTAACGCGCCAATGTAAACTCAGATTTTTTGATATAAATATGAACTTTATCAAACGAAACATACATGTTGTGTGTAACATGAAGTCCTATGAGTGTCATCTGATGAAGATCATCAAAGGTTAGTGATTAATTGTATCTCTATTTCTGCTTTTTGTGAGTCCTATCTTTGGCTGGAAAAATGGCTGTGTTTTTCTGTGGCTTGGTGGTGACCTAACATAATCGTTTGTGGTGCTTTCCTTGTAAAGCCTATTTGAAATCAGACACTGTGGTGGGATTAACAACCTTTAAAACGGTATAAAATACATCTATGTTTGAGGAATTTTAATTATGAGATTGTTGTTTTGAATTTGGCACCCTGCACTTTCACTGGCTGTTGTCATATCGATCCCGTTAACGGGATTGCAGCCATAAGAAGTTTTAAACATGTTTTGTAATGAATCTTACACAGTTGATTAACTCACCCACTCGCCCATCTCTCAAATGTCCAGATACATCTACCCTGATTGATTTGATATTGACAAATGTTCCACATAAATATTCTGCTGTTGGTGTTTTCTGTAATTATTTAAATCACCATTGTGCTGTTGTTGCTATTAGAAATGCTAAGATTCCTAAGACAAACTCACATTTTATTCCTAAGAGAAATTTGAAGAGTTTTAAATCATCAGACACCGGCTTTAAGCAGAGGGGGTCTATAACAGCCAATCACAGTTATAGAGAGCAGAGGGGGTCTATAACAGCCAATCACAGTTATAGAGAGCAGAGGGGGTCTATAACAGCCAATCACAGTTATAGAGAGCAGAGGGGGTCTATAACAGCCAATCACAGATACAGAGAGCAGAGGGGTGTGTCTATAACAGCCAATCACAGTTATAGAGAGGCCCTTTGAAACCTCAATATTCAAAGCAAGAAATTCCAACTGTTTACAAATAGTTTCAGACTTTGCCACACTGACATGGAATTTAGATTTTACATATATAGCCACACCCCTACCTTTCTTAACCCGATCAGTGCGATCCATTTATACAAATATCCTTATCAAGAACAGACTTGCTGAGCCAGGTTTCAGAAAACACAATTACATCTGTTCATTTAGCCCAAATCCTAACCCCATCAGTTTTAGACAACAGGCTGAGTACATATAAATGAAAAATACCAAAACCAGATCTAGATTTAAAATCAGAGGGGGTTTGGAGACATTTCAGGGCCAGGGTTAGGTTGCACGTTACCTGATTGCACGGCTTCTCTTATTTAAGAGACCTACTGCAAGCGAATTACACAAGTGAGTTTCCAGACAAAACAGTCATTTAAACCATTAGACTTTGGAGAAAACTGGGTGAGTACATCTGACAATGTGCTCTCACGTCCGTTAGACATTTTGTCTGCAGGAGCTCTTTTTCACTCCGTCCACTCGTCCAAGTGCCGATGCATTTGTGGCATGATGTGAACAGTACGAACTTGTGTCACTACCAGAGTTCAGTAAAGTTAGTGCACAAATCAATACCATGAAAATGGACATTTTCTCTGAGAGATGTAAGAAATAGAGGCCAAGGAAAGGTAAGGGGAGAGAGGGACAGTGTGTGTAAGTGTCTGTATGTGAGTGTGTGTGCAGATTGGGGGTTGATTGAGGAAACTGGCTGGGGATTGTTGAGCTGCCTCTGACAGCCAGGCGGAGAGCGAAGAGGAGCAACGCGGAAGGAAAACTGAAGAAGAACTCATGCCAGACAGGGTTACTTCGGGAAACTTCATGTAAAGAAATGCAAATAGCAAGATTTCTTTTTTCATCCGAGTTGAGGGAGACCCGCGATCTTTACACCAGCAAAATAAAATAGTTTGCACTACTCAAGGAAATTGTTGATTTACACATAAATGAATAGGTTATTAGTAGGTTAACGTCTACAAGTCACAGTCAAACAACTTTACATTCTTGGATTCCCCAAGATGGCAGAATAAATCTCCCCCAACAGAGCAAAGTCATGACAGTTGGTAGTAAAATATCATATTTATTGGACATTTTGAGTCAATAAAAAAATATATTAATAATTATAATAATTATAATTAATTAATTAATAATTAATAATAATAATTTCACCTTTATTAAACCAGGTAGGCTCGTTGAGAACAAGTTCTCATTTACAACTGCGACCTGGCCAAGATAAAGCAAAGCAGTTTGACACAAACAACAACACAGAGTTAAACATGGAATAAACAAACGTACCGTCAAAAACACAAAAGAAAAAAGAAAGTCTATATACGGTGTATGCAAACGGCGTGAGGAGGTAAGGCAATAAATAGGCCATAGTAGCGAGGTAATTACAATTTAGCAAATTAACACTGCAGTGATAGATGTGCAGATGATGATGATGTGCAAGTAGAGATACTGGTGTGCAAAAGAGCGTAAAAGTAAATTAAAACAATATGGGGATGAGGTAGGTAGATTGGATGGGCTATTTACAGATGGACTATGTACAGCAGCAGAGATCGGTTAGCTGCTCAGACAGCTGATGTTTAAAGTTAGTGAGGGAAATATAAGTCTCCAGTTTCAGTGATTTTTGCAATATGTTCCAGTCATTGGCCGCAGAGAACTGGAAGGAAAGGCGGCCAAATGAGGTGTTGGCTTTGGGGATGACCAGTGAGATATACCTGCTGGAGCGTGTGCTACGGGTGGGTGTTGTTATGGTGACCAGTGAGCTGAGATAAGACGGAGCATTACCTAGCAAAGACTTATAGATGACCTGGAGCCAGTGGGTCTGGCGACGAATATATAGCGAGGGCCAGCCGACTAGAGCATACAGGTCGCAGTGGTGGATGGTATAAGGGGCTTTGGTGACAAAACGGATGGCACTGTGATAGACTGTATCAAATTTGCTGAGTAGAGTGTTGGAGGCTATTTTGTAGATGACATCGCCGAAGTCGAGGATCTGTAGGATAGTCAGTTTTACGAGGGTATGTTTGGCGACGTGAGTGAAGGAGGCTTTGTCTGTTTTATTTAGCAAATTTTTTTTTTTGTTCCATTGGGTGTGTGTGAGAGAGAGAAGATAGAGAGAGAGATAAAGAGAGAGAACAGGCCTGGACCTGAAAAAATACATACAGTGAGGGAAAAAAGTATTTGATCCCCTGCTGATTTTGTACGTTTGCCCACTGACAAAGAAATTATCAGTCTATAATTTTAATGGTAGGTTTATTTGAACAGTGAGAGACAGAATAACAACAAAAATATCCAGAAAAATGCATGTCAAAAATGTTATAAATTGATTTGCATTTTAATGAGGGAAATAAGTATTTGACCCCTTCTCAATCAAAAAGATTTCTGGCTCCCAGGTGTCTTTCATACAGGTAACGAGCTGAGATTAGGAGCACACTCTTAAAGGGAGTGCTCCTAATCTCAGTTTCTTACCTGTATAAAAGATACCTGTCCACAGAATCAATCAATCAATCAGATTCCAAACTCTCCACCATGGCCAAGACCAAAGAGCTCTCCAAGGATGTCAGGGACAAGATTGTAGACCTACACAAGGCTGGAATGGGCTACAAGACCATCGCCAAGCAGCTTGGTGAGAAGGTGACAACAGTTTCTGTGATTATTCGCAAATGGAAGAAACACAAAAGAACTGTCAATCTCCCTCAGCCTGGGGCTCCATGCAAGATCTCACCTCGTGGAGTTGCAATGATCATGAGAACGGTGAGGAATCAGCCCAGAACTACACAGGAGGATCTTGTCAATGATCTCAAGGCAGCTGGGACCATAGTCATCAAGAAAACAATTGGTAACACACTATGCCGTGAAGGACTGAAATCCTGCAGCGCCCGCAAGGTCCCCCTGCTCAAGAAAGCACATATACATGCCCGTCTGAAGTTTGCCAATGAACATCTGAATGATTCAGAGGACAACTGGGTGAACGTGTTGTGGTCAGATGAGACCAAAATGGAGTTCTTTGGCATCAACCCAACTTGCCGTGTTTGGAGGAGGAGGAATGCTGCCTATGACCCCAAGAAACCATCCCCACCGTCAAACATGGAGGTGGAAACATTATGCTTTGGGGGTGTTTTTCTGCTAAAGGGACAGGACAACTTCACCGCATCAAAGGGACGATGGACGGGGCCATGTACCGTCAAATCTTGGGTGAAAACCTCCTTCCCTCAGCCAGGGTATTGAAAATGGGTCGTGGATGGGTATTCCAGCATGACAATGACCCAAAACACACAGCCAAGGCAACAAAGGAGTGGCTCAAGAAGAAGCACATTAAGGTCCTGGAGTGGCCTAGCCAGTCTCCAGACCTTAATCCCATAGAAAATCTGTGGAGGGAGCTGAAGGTTCGAGTTGCCAAACGTCAGCCTCGAAACCTTAATGACTTGAAGAAGATCTGCAAAGAGGAGTGGGACAAAATCCCTCCTGAGATGTGTGCAAACCTGGTGGCCAACTACAAGAAACGTCTGACCTCTGTGATTGCCAACAAGGGTTTTGCCACCAAGTACTAAGTCATGTTTTGCAGAGGGGTCAAATACTTATTTCCCTCATTAAAATGCAAATCAATTCATAACATTTTTGACATGCGTTTTTCTGGATTTTTTTGTTGATATTCTGTCTCTCACTGTTCAAATAAACCTACCATTAAAATTATAGACTGATCATTTCTTTGTCAGTGGGCAAACGTACAAAATCAGCAGGGGATCAAATACTTTTTTCCCTCACTGTACAAATGAAAGTAACTTTCTCCAGTCAAATGATCATTCCAGACTCTGCTTCTGTTGAGAGAGAAATTAAAGGTAAGACAACGATTGTTATGTGTATTCATATAGTTGATGATATTGTTATGTGTATTCATATAGTTGATGAATAAAACACTCCTAACAGTAGATAAATTAAATGTATAGTGTAATGTTAGTATAGTGAAGTAAAACACTCCTAACAGTAGATGAATTAAATGTATGGTGTAATGTTAGTATAGTGAAGTAAAACACTCCTAACAGTAGATAAATTAAATGTATGGTGTAATGTTAGTATAGTGAAGTAAAACACTCCTAACAGTAGATGAATTAAATGTATGGTGTAATGTTAGTATAGTGAAGTAAAACACTCCTAACAGTAGATAAATTAAATGTATGGTGTAATGTTAGTATAGTGAAGTAAAACACTCCTAACAGTAGATAAATTAATTGTATGGTGTAATGTTAGTATAGTGAAGTAAAACACTCCTAACAGTAGATAAATTAAATGTATGGTGTAATGTTAGTATAGTGAAGTAAAACACTCCTAACAGTAGATAAATTAAATGTATGGTGTAATGTTAGTATAGTGAAGTAAAACACTCCTAACAGTCTACTTCTACTGAGACAGGTTGGTGTCAGTTTAATCAAACAACATGGAGCTGACTGGACGTGAAGTCAAATTCAATGTATCAATATTCATATATTATAGTTCTACATTTAACATTTCATATGATACATACAGTTGATATACAATACAGTTGATATTGAGTTGATATACAGTACAGTGGATATACAGTTGATATACAATACAGTTGATATTGAGTTGATATACAGTACAGTGGATATACAGTTGATATACAGTTGATATACAGTACAGTGGATATACAGTACAGTTGATATACAGTACAGTGGCTATACAGTTGATATACAGTACATTGGATATACAGTTGATATACAGTACAGTGGATATACAGTTGATATACAGTACAGTGGGTATACAGTTGATATACAGTACAGTGGATATACAGTTGATATACAGTACAGTGGATATACAGTTGATATACAGTACAGTGGATATACAGTTGATATACAGTTGATATACAGTACAGTGGATATACAGTGGCTATACAGTACAGTGGATATACAGTGGCTATACAGTTGATATACAGTACAGTGGATATACAGTTGATATACAGTACAGTGGATATACAGTTGATATACCGTACAGTGGATATACAGTTGATATACAGTGGATGTCCACATTTACAGTAAACTAAAACATGTAGTGTACAGCATAGTCCTTTAGTCTCTATGGACCAGATGGCCAGTTGGTGAGGGCCACAGCATAGTCCTTTAGTCACTATGGGCCAGATGGCCAGTTGGTGAGGGCCACAGCATAGTCCTTTAGTCTCTATGGGCCAGATGGCCAGGTGGTGAGGGCCACAGCATAGTCCTTTAGTCACTATGGGCCAGATGGCCAGTTGGTGAGGGCCACAGCATAGTCCTTTAGTCTCTATGGGCCAGATGGCCAGTTGGAAAGGGCCACAGCATAGTCCTTTAGTCTCTATGGACCAGATGGCCAGTTGGTGAGGGCCACAGCATAGTCCTTTAGTCTCTATGGGCCAGGTGGCCAGTTGGTGAGGGCCATAGAATAGTCATTTAGTCTCTATGGGCCAGATGGCCAGTTGGTGAGGGCCACAGCATAGTCCTTTAGTCTCTATGGGCCAGATGGCTAGTTGGTGAGGGCAACAGCATAGTCCTTTAGTCTCTATGGGCCAGATGGCCAGTTGGTGAGGGCCACAGCATAGTCTGTTAGTCTCTATGGGCCAGGTGACCAGTTGGTGAGGGCCACAGCATAGTCCTTTAGTCTCTATGGGCCAGATGGTAAGGGCCACAGCATAGTCCTTTAGTCTCTATGGGCCAGATGGCCAGTTGGTGAGGGCCACAGAATAGTCCTTTAGTCTCTATGGGCCAGAGGGACAGATGGTGAGGGCCACAGCATAGTCCTTTAGTCTCTATGGGCCAGATGGCCAGTTGGTGAGGGCCACAGCATAGTCCTTTAGTCTCTATGGGCCAGAGGGACAGATGGTGAGGGCCACAGCATAGTCCTTTAGTCTCTATGGACCAGATGGCCAGTCGGTGAGGGCCACAGCATAGTCCTTTAGTCTCTATGGGCCAGATGGACAGTTGGTGAGGGCCATAGCATAGTCCTTTAGTCTCTATGGACCAGGTGGCCAGTTGGTGAGGGCCATAGCATAGTCCTTTAGTCTCTATGGGCCAGATAGCCAGTTGGTGAGGGCCACAGAATAGTCCTTTAGTCTCTATGGGCCAGAGGGACAGATGGTGAGGGCCAAAGCATAGTCCTCTAGTCTCTATGGGCCAGGTGACCAGTTGGTGAGGGCCACAGAATAGTCCTTTAGTCTCTATGGGCCAGAGGGACAGATGGTGAGGGCCACAGAATAGTCCTTTAGTCTCTATGGGCCAGGTTACCAGTTGGTGAGGGCCACAGAATAGTCCTTTAGTCTCAATGGGCCAGGTGGCCAGTTGGTGAGGGCAACAGCACATTCCTTTAGTCTCTATGGGCCAGGTGGCCAGTTGGTGAGGGCCACTGCATAGTCCTTTAGTGTCTATGGGCCAGATGGCCAGATGGAAAGGGCCACAGCATAGTCCTTTAGTCTCTATGGGCCAGGTGGCCAGTTGGTGAGGGCCATAGCATAGTCATTTAGTCTCTATGGGCCAGATGCCCAGTTGGTGAGGGCCACAGCATAGTCCTTTAGTTTCTATGGGCCAGATAGCCAGTTGGTGAGGGCCACAGAATAGTCCTTTAGTCTCTATGGGCCAGAGGGACAGATGGTGAGGGCCAAAGCATAGTCCTCTAGTCTCTATGGGCCAGGTGACCAGTTGGTGAGGGCCACAGAATAGTCCTTTAGTCTCTATGGGCCAGAGGGACAGATGGTGAGGGCCACAGAATAGTCCTTTAGTCTCTATGGGCCAGGTTACCAGTTGGTGAGGGCCACAGAATAGTCCTTTAGTCTCAATGGGCCAGGTGGCCAGTTGGTGAGGGCCACAGCATAGTCCTTTAGTCTCTATGGGCCAGAGGGACAGATGGTGAGGGCCACAGCATAGTCCTTTAGTCTCTATGGACCAGATGGCCAGTTGGTGAGGGCCACAGCATAGTCCTTTAGTCACTATGGGCCAGATGGCCAGTTGGTGAGGGCCACAGCATAGTCCTTTAGTCTCTATGGGCCAGATGGCCAGGTGGTGAGGGCCACAGCATAGTCCTTTAGTCACTATGGGCCAGATGGCCAGTTGGTGAGGGCCACAGCATAGTCCTTTAGTCTCTATGGGCCAGATGGCCAGTTGGAAAGGGCCACAGCATAGTCCTTTAGTCTCTATGGACCAGATGGCCAGTTGGTGAGGGCCACAGCATAGTCCTTTAGTCTCTATGGGCCAGGTGGCCAGTTGGTGAGGGCCATAGAATAGTCATTTAGTCTCTATGGGCCAGATGGCCAGTTGGTGAGGGCCACAGCATAGTCCTTTAGTCTCTATGGGCCAGATGGCTAGTTGGTGAGGGCAACAGCATAGTCCTTTAGTCTCTATGGGCCAGATGGCCAGTTGGTGAGGGCCACAGCATAGTCTGTTAGTCTCTATGGGCCAGGTGACCAGTTGGTGAGGGCCACAGCATAGTCCTTTAGTCTCTATGGGCCAGATGGTAAGGGCCACAGCATAGTCCTTTAGTCTCTATGGGCCAGATGGCCAGTTGGTGAGGGCCACAGAATAGTCCTTTAGTCTCTATGGGCCAGAGGGACAGATGGTGAGGGCCACAGCATAGTCCTTTAGTCTCTATGGGCCAGATGGCCAGTTGGTGAGGGCCACAGCATAGTCCTTTAGTCTCTATGGGCCAGAGGGACAGATGGTGAGGGCCACAGCATAGTCCTTTAGTCTCTATGGACCAGATGGCCAGTCGGTGAGGGCCACAGCATAGTCCTTTAGTCTCTATGGGCCAGATGGACAGTTGGTGAGGGCCATAGCATAGTCCTTTAGTCTCTATGGACCAGGTGGCCAGTTGGTGAGGGCCATAGCATAGTCCTTTAGTCTCTATGGGCCAGATAGCCAGTTGGTGAGGGCCACAGAATAGTCCTTTAGTCTCTATGGGCCAGAGGGACAGATGGTGAGGGCCAAAGCATAGTCCTCTAGTCTCTATGGGCCAGGTGACCAGTTGGTGAGGGCCACAGAATAGTCCTTTAGTCTCTATGGGCCAGAGGGACAGATGGTGAGGGCCACAGAATAGTCCTTTAGTCTCTATGGGCCAGGTTACCAGTTGGTGAGGGCCACAGAATAGTCCTTTAGTCTCAATGGGCCAGGTGGCCAGTTGGTGAGGGCAACAGCACATTCCTTTAGTCTCTATGGGCCAGGTGGCCAGTTGGTGAGGGCCACTGCATAGTCCTTTAGTGTCTATGGGCCAGATGGCCAGATGGAAAGGGCCACAGCATAGTCCTTTAGTCTCTATGGGCCAGGTGGCCAGTTGGTGAGGGCCATAGCATAGTCATTTAGTCTCTATGGGCCAGATGCCCAGTTGGTGAGGGCCACAGCATAGTCCTTTAGTTTCTATGGGCCAGATAGCCAGTTGGTGAGGGCCACAGAATAGTCCTTTAGTCTCTATGGGCCAGAGGGACAGATGGTGAGGGCCAAAGCATAGTCCTCTAGTCTCTATGGGCCAGGTGACCAGTTGGTGAGGGCCACAGAATAGTCCTTTAGTCTCTATGGGCCAGAGGGACAGATGGTGAGGGCCACAGAATAGTCCTTTAGTCTCTATGGGCCAGGTTACCAGTTGGTGAGGGCCACAGAATAGTCCTTTAGTCTCAATGGGCCAGGTGGCCAGTTGGTGAGGGCCACAGCATAGTCCTTTAGTCTCTATGGGCCAGAGGGACAGATGGTGAGGGCCACAGCATAGTCCTTTAGTCTCTATGGACCAGATGGCCAGTCGGTGAGGGCCACAGCATAGTCCTTTAGTCTCTATGGGCCAGATGGACAGTTGGTGAGGGCCATAGCATAGTCCTTTAGTCTCTATGGACCAGGTGGCCAGTTGGTGAGGGCCATAGCATAGTCCTTTAGTCTCTATGGGCCAGATAGCCAGTTGGTGAGGGCCACAGAATAGTCCTTTAGTCTCTATGGGCCAGAGGGACAGATGGTGAGGGCCAAAGCATAGTCCTCTAGTCTCTATGGGCCAGGTGACCAGTTGGTGAGGGCCACAGAATAGTCCTTTAGTCTCTATGGGCCAGAGGGACAGATGGTGAGGGCCACATAATAGTCCTTTAGTCTCTATGGGCCAGGTTACCAGTTGGTGAGGGCCACAGAATAGTCCTTTAGTCTCAATGGGCCAGGTGGCCAGTTGGTGAGGGCAACAGCACAGTCCTTTAGTCTCTATGGGCCAGGTGGCCAGTTGGTGAGGGCCACTGCATAGTCCTTTAGTGTCTATGGGCCAGATGGCCAGTTGGAAAGGGCCACAGCATAGTCCTTTAGTCTCTATGGGCCAGGTGGCCAGTTGGTGAGGGCCATAGCATAGTCATTTAGTCTCTATGGGCCAGATGCCCAGTTGGTGAGGGCCACAGCATAGTCCTTTAGTTTCTATGGGCCAGATAGCCAGTTGGTGAGGGCCACAGAATAGTCCTTTAGTCTCTATGGGCCAGAGGGACAGATGGTGAGGGCCAAAGCATAGTCCTCTAGTCTCTATGGGCCAGGTGACCAGTTGGTGAGGGCCACAGAATAGTCCTTTAGTCTCTATGGGCCAGAGGGACAGATGGTGAGGGCCACAGAATAGTCCTTTAGTCTCTATGGGCCAGGTTACCAGTTGGTGAGGGCCACAGAATAGTCCTTTAGTCTCAATGGGCCAGGTGGCCAGTTGGTGAGGGCAACAGCACAGTCCTTTAGTCTCTATGGGCCAGGTGGCCAGTTGGTGAGGGCCACTGCATAGTCCTTTAGTGTCTATGGGCCAGATGGCCAGTTGGAAAGGGCCACAGCATAGTCCTTTAGTCTCTATGGGCCAGGTGGCCAGTTGGTGAGGGCCATAGCATAGTCATTTAGTCTCTATGGGCCAGATGCCCAGTTGGTGAGGGCCACAGCATAGTCCTTTAGTCTCTATGGGCCAGATGGCTAGTTGGTGAGGGCCACAGCATAGTCCTTTAGTCTCTATGGGCCAGATGGCCAGTTGGTGAGGGCCACAGCATAGTCTGTTAGTCTCTATGGGCCAGGTGACCAGTTGGTGAGGGCCACAGCATAGTCCTTTAGTCTCTATGGGCCAGATGGTAAGGGCCACAGCATAGTCCTTTAGTCTCTATGGGCCAGATGGCCAGTTGGTGAGGGCCACAGAATAGTCCTTTAGTCTCTATGGGCCAGAGGGACAGATGGTGAGGGCCACAGCATAGTCCTTTAGTCTCTATGGGCCAGATGGCCAGTTGGTGAGGGCCACAGCATAGTCCTTTAGTCTCTATGGGCCAGAGGGACAGATGGTGAGGGCCACAGCATAGTCCTTTAGTCTCTATGGACCAGATGGCCAGTCGGTGAGGGCCACAGCATAGTCCTTTAGTCTCTATGGGCCAGATGGACAGTTGGTGAGGGCCATAGCATAGTCCTTTAGTCTCTATGGGCCAGGTGGCCAGTTGGTGAGGGCCATAGCATAGTCCTTTAGTCTCTATGGGCCAGATAGCCAGTTGGTGAGGGCCACAGAATAGTCCTTTAGTCTCTATGGGCCAGAGGGACAGATGGTGAGGGCCAAAGCATAGTCCTCTAGTCTCTATGGGCCAGGTGACCAGTTGGTGAGGGCCACAGAATAGTCCTTTAGTCTCTATGGGCCAGAGGCACAGATGGTGAGGGCCACAGAATAGTCCTTTAGTCTCTATGGGCCAGGTTACCAGTTGGTGAGGGCCACAGAATAGTCCTTTAGTCTCAATGGGCCAGGTGGCCAGTTGGTGAGGGCAACAGCACAGTCCTTTAGTCTCTATGGGCCAGGTGGCCAGTTGGTGAGGGCCACAGCATAGTCCTTTAGTGTCTATGGGCCAGATGGCCAGTTGGAAAGGGCCACAGCATAGTCCTTTAGTCTCTATGGGCCAGGTGGCCAGTTGGTGAGGGCCATAGCATAGTCATTTAGTCTCTATGGGCCAGGTGACCAGTTGGTGAGGGCCACAGCATAGTCCTTAAGTCTCTATGGGCCAGATGGCCAGTTGGTGATGGCCACAGAATAGTCCTTTAGTCTCTATGGGCCAGAGGGACAGATGGTGAGGGCCAAAGCATAGTCCTCTAGTCTCTATGGGCCAGGTGACCAGTTGGTGAGGGCCACAGAATAGTCCTTTAGTCTCTATGGGCCAGAGGGACAGATGGTGAGGGCCACAGAATAGTCCTTTAGTCTCTATGGGCCAGGTTACCAGTTGGTGAGGGCCACAGAATAGTCCTTTAGTCTCAATGGGCCAGGTGGCCAGTTGGTGAGGGCCACAGCATAGTCCTTTAGTCTCTATGGGCCAGAGGGACAGATGGTGAGGGCCACAGCATAGTCCTTTAGTCTCTATGGACCAGATGGCCAGTCGGTGAGGGCCACAGCATAGTCCTTTAGTCTCTATGGGCCAGATGGACAGTTGGTGAGGGCCATAGCATAGTCCTTTAGTCTCTATGGACCAGGTGGCCAGTTGGTGAGGGCCATAGCATAGTCCTTTAGTCTCTATGGGCCAGATAGCCAGTTGGTGAGGGCCACAGAATAGTCCTTTAGTCTCTATGGGCCAGAGGGACAGATGGTGAGGGCCAAAGCATAGTCCTCTAGTCTCTATGGGCCAGGTGACCAGTTGGTGAGGGCCACAGAATAGTCCTTTAGTCTCTATGGGTCAGAGGGACAGATGGTGAGGGCCACAGAATAGTCCTTTAGTCTCTATGGGCCAGGTTACCAGTTGGTGAGGGCCACAGAATAGTCCTTTAGTCTCAATGGGCCAGGTGGCCAGTTGGTGAGGGCAACAGCACAGTCCTTTAGTCTCTATGGGCCAGGTGGCCAGTTGGTGAGGGCCACTGCATAGTCCTTTAGTGTCTATGGGCCAGATGGCCAGTTGGAAAGGGCCACAGCATAGTCCTTTAGTCTCTATGGGCCAGGTGGCCAGTTGGTGAGGGCCATAGCATAGTCATTTAGTCTCTATGGGCCAGATGCCCAGTTGGTGAGGGCCACAGCATAGTCCTTTAGTTTCTATGGGCCAGATAGCCAGTTGGTGAGGGCCACAGAATAGTCCTTTAGTCTCTATGGGCCAGAGGGACAGATGGTGAGGGCCAAAGCATAGTCCTCTAGTCTCTATGGGCCAGGTGACCAGTTGGTGAGGGCCACAGAATAGTCCTTTAGTCTCTATGGGCCAGAGGGACAGATGGTGAGGGCCACAGAATAGTCCTTTAGTCTCTATGGGCCAGGTTACCAGTTGGTGAGGGCCACAGAATAGTCCTTTAGTCTCAATGGGCCAGGTGGCCAGTTGGTGAGGGCAACAGCACAGTCCTTTAGTCTCTATGGGCCAGGTGGCCAGTTGGTGAGGGCCACTGCAGAGTCCTTTAGTGTCTATGGGCCAGATGGCCAGTTGGAAAGGGCCACAGCATAGTCCTTTAGTCTCTATGGGCCAGGTGGCCAGTTGGTGAGGGCCATAGCATAGTCATTTAGTCTCTATGGGCCAGATGCCCAGTTGGTGAGGGCCACAGCATAGTCCTTTAGTCTCTATGGGCCAGATGGCTAGTTGGTGAGGGCCACAGCATAGTCCTTTAGTCTCTATGGGCCAGATGGCCAGTTGGTGAGGGCCACAGCATAGTCTGTTAGTCTCTATGGGCCAGGTGACCAGTTGGTGAGGGCCACAGCATAGTCCTTTAGTCTCTATGGGCCAGATGGTAAGGGCCACAGCATAGTCCTTTAGTCTCTATGGGCCAGATGGCCAGTTGGTGAGGGCCACAGAATAGTCCTTTAGTCTCTATGGGCCAGAGGGACAGATGGTGAGGGCCACAGCATAGTCCTTTAGTCTCTATGGGCCAGATGGCCAGTTGGTGAGGGCCACAGCATAGTCCTTTAGTCTCTATGGGCCAGAGGGACAGATGGTGAGGGCCACAGCATAGTCCTTTAGTCTCTATGGACCAGATGGCCAGTCGGTGAGGGCCACAGCATAGTCCTTTAGTCTCTATGGGCCAGATGGACAGTTGGTGAGGGCCATAGCATAGTCCTTTAGTCTCTATGGGCCAGGTGGCCAGTTGGTGAGGGCCATAGCATAGTCCTTTAGTCTCTATGGGCCAGATAGCCAGTTGGTGAGGGCCACAGAATAGTCCTTTAGTCTCTATGGGCCAGAGGGACAGATGGTGAGGGCCAAAGCATAGTCCTCTAGTCTCTATGGGCCAGGTGACCAGTTGGTGAGGGCCACAGAATAGTCCTTTAGTCTCTATGGGCCAGAGGGACAGATGGTGAGGGCCACAGAATAGTCCTTTAGTCTCTATGGGCCAGGTTACCAGTTGGTGAGGGCCACAGAATAGTCCTTTAGTCTCAATGGGCCAGGTGGCCAGTTGGTGAGGGCAACAGCACAGTCCTTTAGTCTCTATGGGCCAGGTGGCCAGTTGGTGAGGGCCACTGCATAGTCCTTTAGTGTCTATGGGCCAGATGGCCAGATGGAAAGGGCCACAGCATAGTCCTTTAGTCTCTATGGGCCAGGTGGCCAGTTGGTGAGGGCCATAGCATAGTCATTTAGTCTCTATGGGCCAGATGCCCAGTTGGTGAGGGCCACAGCATAGTCCTTTAGTTTCTATGGGCCAGATAGCCAGTTGGTGAGGGCCACAGAATAGTCCTTTAGTCTCTATGGGCCAGAGGGACAGATGGTGAGGGCCAAAGCATAGTCCTCTAGTCTCTATGGGCCAGGTGACCAGTTGGTGAGGGCCACAGAATAGTCCTTTAGTCTCTATGGGCCAGAGGGACAGATGGTGAGGGCCACAGAATAGTCCTTTAGTCTCTATGGGCCAGGTTACCAGTTGGTGAGGGCCACAGAATAGTCCTTTAGTCTCAATGGGCCAGGTGGCCAGTTGGTGAGGGCCACAGCATAGTCCTTTAGTCTCTATGGGCCAGAGGGACAGATGGTGAGGGCCACAGCATAGTCCTTTAGTCTCTATGGACCAGATGGCCAGTCGGTGAGGGCCACAGCATAGTCCTTTAGTCTCTATGGGCCAGATGGACAGTTGGTGAGGGCCATAGCATAGTCCTTTAGTCTCTATGGACCAGGTGGCCAGTTGGTGAGGGCCATAGCATAGTCCTTTAGTCTCTATGGGCCAGATAGCCAGTTGGTGAGGGCCACAGAATAGT
Organism: Salvelinus fontinalis; assembly: GCF_029448725.1. NCBI lineage: Eukaryota > Metazoa > Chordata > Actinopteri > Salmoniformes > Salmonidae > Salvelinus > Salvelinus fontinalis. The sequence continues at coordinate 499,989 of NW_026600222.1, forward strand.
CCTTTAGTCTCTATGGGCCAGAGGGACAGATGGTGAGGGCCAAAGCATAGTCCTCTAGTCTCTATGGGCCAGGTGACCAGTTGGTGAGGGCCACAGAATAGTCCTTTAGTCTCTATGGGCCAGAGGGACAGATGGTGAGGGCCACATAATAGTCCTTTAGTCTCTATGGGCCAGGTTACCAGTTGGTGAGGGCCACAGAATAGTCCTTTAGTCTCAATGGGCCAGGTGGCCAGTTGGTGAGGGCAACAGCACAGTCCTTTAGTCTCTATGGGCCAGGTGGCCAGTTGGTGAGGGCCACTGCAGAGTCCTTTAGTGTCTATGGGCCAGATGGCCAGTTGGAAAGGGCCACAGCATAGTCCTTTAGTCTCTATGGGCCAGGTGGCCAGTTGGTGAGGGCCATAGCATAGTCATTTAGTCTCTATGGGCCAGATGCCCAGTTGGTGAGGGCCACAGCATAGTCCTTTAGTCTCTATGGGCCAGATGGCTAGTTGGTGAGGGCCACAGCATAGTCCTTTAGTCTCTATGGGCCAGATGGCCAGTTGGTGAGGGCCACAGCATAGTCTGTTAGTCTCTATGGGCCAGGTGACCAGTTGGTGAGGGCCACAGCATAGTCCTTTAGTCTCTATGGGCCAGATGGTAAGGGCCACAGCATAGTCCTTTAGTCTCTATGGGCCAGATGGCCAGTTGGTGAGGGCCACAGAATAGTCCTTTAGTCTCTATGGGCCAGAGGGACAGATGGTGAGGGCCACAGCATAGTCCTTTAGTCTCTATGGGCCAGATGGCCAGTTGGTGAGGGCCACAGCATAGTCCTTTAGTCTCTATGGGCCAGAGGGACAGATGGTGAGGGCCACAGCATAGTCCTTTAGTCTCTATGGACCAGATGGCCAGTCGGTGAGGGCCACAGCATAGTCCTTTAGTCTCTATGGGCCAGATGGACAGTTGGTGAGGGCCATAGCATAGTCCTTTAGTCTCTATGGGCCAGGTGGCCAGTTGTTGAGGGCCATAGCATAGTCCTTTAGTCTCTATGGGCCAGATAGCCAGTTGGTGAGGGCCACAGAATAGTCCTTTAGTCTCTATGGGCCAGAGGGACAGATGGTGAGGGCCAAAGCATAGTCCTCTAGTCTCTATGGGCCAGGTGACCAGTTGGTGAGGGCCACAGAATAGTCCTTTAGTCTCTATGGGCCAGAGGGACAGATGGTGAGGGCCACAGCATAGTCCTTTAGTCTCTATGGGCCAGATGGCCAGTTGGTGAGGGCCACAGCATAGTCCTTTAGTCTCTATGGGCCAGAGGGACAGATGGTGAGGGCCACAGCATAGTCCTTTAGTCTCTATGGACCAGATGGCCAGTCGGTGAGGGCCACAGCATAGTCCTTTAGTCTCTATGGGCCAGATGGACAGTTGGTGAGGGCCATAGCATAGTCCTTTAGTCTCTATGGGCCAGGTGGCCAGTTGGTGAGGGCCATAGCATAGTCCTTTAGTCTCTATGGGCCAGATAGCCAGTTGGTGAGGGCCACAGAATAGTCCTTTAGTCTCTATGGGCCAGAGGGACAGATGGTGAGGGCCAAAGCATAGTCCTCTAGTCTCTATGGGCCAGGTGACCAGTTGGTGAGGGCCACAGAATAGTCCTTTAGTCTCTATGGGCCAGAGGGACAGATGGTGAGGGCCACAGAATAGTCCTTTAGTCTCTATTGGCCAGGTTACCAGTTGGTGAGGGCCACAGAATAGTCCTTTAGTCTCAATGGGCCAGGTGGCCAGTTGGTGAGGGCAACAGCACAGTCCTTTAGTCTCTATGGGCCAGGTGGCCAGTTGGTGAGGGCCACTGCATAGTCCTTTAGTGTCTATGGGCCAGATGGCCAGATGGAAAGGGCCACAGCATAGTCCTTTAGTCTCTATGGGCCAGGTGGCCAGTTGGTGAGGGCCATAGCATAGTCATTTAGTCTCTATGGGCCAGATGCCCAGTTGGTGAGGGCCACAGCATAGTCCTTTAGTTTCTATGGGCCAGATAGCCAGTTGGTGAGGGCCACAGAATAGTCCTTTAGTCTCTATGGGCCAGAGGGACAGATGGTGAGGGACAAAGCATAGTCCTCTAGTCTCTATGGGCCAGGTGACCAGTTGGTGAGGGCCACAGAATAGTCCTTTAGTCTCTATGGGCCAGAGGGACAGATGGTGAGGGCCACAGAATAGTCCTTTAGTCTCTATGGGCCAGGTTACCAGTTGGTGAGGGCCACAGAATAGTCCTTTAGTCTCAATGGGCCAGGTGGCCAGTTGGTGAGGGCCACAGCATAGTCCTTTAGTCTCTATGGGCCAGAGGGACAGATGGTGAGGGCCACAGCATAGTCCTTTAGTCTCTATGGACCAGATGGCCAGTCGGTGAGGGCCACAGCATAGTCCTTTAGTCTCTATGGGCCAGAGGGACAGATGGTGAGGGCCACAGCATAGTCCTTTAGTCTCTATGGACCAGATGGCCAGTCGGTGAGGGCCACAGCATAGTCCTTTAGTCTCTATGGGCCAGATGGACAGTTGGTGAGGGCCATAGCATAGTCCTTTAGTCTCTATGGGCCAGGTGGCCAGTTGGTGAGGGCCATAGCATAGTCCTTTAGTCTCTATGGGCCAGATAGCCAGTTGGTGAGGGCCACAGAATAGTCCTTTAGTCTCTATGGGCCAGAGGGACAGATGGTGAGGGCCAAAGCATAGTCCTCTAGTCTCTATGGGCCAGGTGACCAGTTGGTGAGGGCCACAGAATAGTCCTTTAGTCTCTATGGGCCAGAGGGACAGATGGTGAGGGCCACAGAATAGTCCTTTAGTCTCTATGGGCCAGGTTACCAGTTGGTGAGGGCCACAGAATAGTCCTTTAGTCTCAATGGGCCAGGTGGCCAGTTGGTGAGGGCAACAGCACAGTCCTTTAGTCTCTATGGGCCAGGTGGCCAGTTGGTGAGGGCCACTGCATAGTCCTTTAGTGTCTATGGGCCAGATGGCCAGATGGAAAGGGCCACAGCATAGTCCTTTAGTCTCTATGGGCCAGGTGGCCAGTTGGTGAGGGCCATAGCATAGTCATTTAGTCTCTATGGGCCAGATGCCCAGTTGGTGAGGGCCACAGCATAGTCCTTTAGTTTCTATGGGCCAGATAGCCAGTTGGTGAGGGCCACAGAATAGTCCTTTAGTCTCTATGGGCCAGAGGGACAGATGGTGAGGGACAAAGCATAGTCCTCTAGTCTCTATGGGCCAGGTGACCAGTTGGTGAGGGCCACAGAATAGTCCTTTAGTCTCTATGGGCCAGAGGGACAGATGGTGAGGGCCACAGAATAGTCCTTTAGTCTCTATGGGCCAGGTTACCAGTTGGTGAGGGCCACAGAATAGTCCTTTAGTCTCAATGGGCCAGGTGGCCAGTTGGTGAGGGCCACAGCATAGTCCTTTAGTCTCTATGGGCCAGAGGGACAGATGGTGAGGGCCACAGCATAGTCCTTTAGTCTCTATGGACCAGATGGCCAGTCGGTGAGGGCCACAGCATAGTCCTTTAGTCTCTATGGGCCAGATGGACAGTTGGTGAGGGCCATAGCATAGTCCTTTGGTCTCTATGGACCAGGTGGCCAGTTGGTGAGGGCCATAGCATAGTCCTTTAGTCTCTATGGGCCAGATAGCCAGTTGGTGAGGGCCACAGAATAGTCCTTTAGTCTCTATGGGCCAGAGGGACAGATGGTGAGGGCCAAAGCATAGTCCTCTAGTCTCTATGGGCCAGGTGACCAGTTGGTGAGGGCCACAGAATAGTCCTTTAGTCTCTATGGGCCAGAGGGACAGATGGTGAGGGCCACATAATAGTCCTTTAGTCTCTATGGGCCAGGTTACCAGTTGGTGAGGGCCACAGAATAGTCCTTTAGTCTCAATGGGCCAGGTGGCCAGTTGGTGAGGGCAACAGCACAGTCCTTTAGTCTCTATGGGCCAGGTGGCCAGTTGGTGAGGGCCACTGCATAGTCCTTTAGTGTCTATGGGCCAGATGGCCAGTTGGAAAGGGCCACAGCATAGTCCTTTAGTCTCTATGGGCCAGGTGGCCAGTTGGTGAGGGCCATAGCATAGTCATTTAGTCTCTATGGGCCAGATGCCCAGTTGGTGAGGGCCACAGCATAGTCCTTTAGTTTCTATGGGCCAGATAGCCAGTTGGTGAGGGCCACAGAATAGTCCTTTAGTCTCTATGGGCCAGAGGGACAGATGGTGAGGGCCAAAGCATAGTCCTCTAGTCTCTATGGGCCAGGTGACCAGTTGGTGAGGGCCACAGAATAGTCCTTTAGTCTCTATGGGCCAGAGGGACAGATGGTGAGGGCCACAGAATAGTCCTTTAGTCTCTATGGGCCAGGTTACCAGTTGGTGAGGGCCACAGAATAGTCCTTTAGTCTCAATGGGCCAGGTGGCCAGTTGGTGAGGGCAACAGCACAGTCCTTTAGTCTCTATGGGCCAGGTGGCCAGTTGGTGAGGGCCACTGCATAGTCCTTTAGTGTCTATGGGCCAGATGGCCAGTTGGAAAGGGCCACAGCATAGTCCTTTAGTCTCTATGGGCCAGGTGGCCAGTTGGTGAGGGCCATAGCATAGTCATTTAGTCTCTATGGGCCAGATGCCCAGTTGGTGAGGGCCACAGCATAGTCCTTTAGTCTCTATGGGCCAGATGGCTAGTTGGTGAGGGCCACAGCATAGTCCTTTAGTCTCTATGGGCCAGATGGCCAGTTGGTGAGGGCCACAGCATAGTCTGTTAGTCTCTATGGGCCAGGTGACCAGTTGGTGAGGGCCACAGCATAGTCCTTTAGTCTCTATGGGCCAGATGGTAAGGGCCACAGCATAGTCCTTTAGTCTCTATGGGCCAGATGGCCAGTTGGTGAGGGCCACAGAATAGTCCTTTAGTCTCTATGGGCCAGAGGGACAGATGGTGAGGGCCACAGCATAGTCCTTTAGTCTCTATGGGCCAGATGGCCAGTTGGTGAGGGCCACAGCATAGTCCTTTAGTCTCTATGGGCCAGAGGGACAGATGGTGAGGGCCACAGCATAGTCCTTTAGTCTCTATGGACCAGATGGCCAGTCGGTGAGGGCCACAGCATAGTCCTTTAGTCTCTATGGGCCAGATGGACAGTTGGTGAGGGCCATAGCATAGTCCTTTAGTCTCTATGGGCCAGGTGGCCAGTTGGTGAGGGCCATAGCATAGTCCTTTAGTCTCTATGGGCCAGATAGCCAGTTGGTGAGGGCCACAGAATAGTCCTTTAGTCTCTATGGGCCAGAGGGACAGATGGTGAGGGCCAAAGCATAGTCCTCTAGTCTCTATGGGCCAGGTGACCAGTTGGTGAGGGCCACAGAATAGTCCTTTAGTCTCTATGGGCCAGAGGCACAGATGGTGAGGGCCACAGAATAGTCCTTTAGTCTCTATGGGCCAGGTTACCAGTTGGTGAGGGCCACAGAATAGTCCTTTAGTCTCAATGGGCCAGAGGGACAGATGGTGAGGGCCAAAGCTTAGTCCTCTAGTCTCTATGGGCCAGGTGACCAGTTGGTGAGGGCCACAGAATAGTCCTTTAGTCTCTATGGGCCAGAGGGACAGATGGTGAGGGCCACAGAATAGTCCTTTAGTCTCTATGGGCCAGGTTACCAGTTGGTGAGGGCCACAGAATAGTCCTTCAGTCTCAATGGGCCAGGTGGCCAGTTGGTGAGGGCCACAGCATAGTCCTTTAGTCTCTATGGGCCAGAGGGACAGATGGTGAGGGCCACAGCATAGTCCTTTAGTCTCTATGGACCAGATGGCCAGTCGGTGAGGGCCACAGCATAGTCCTTTAGTCTCTATGGGCCAGATGGACAGTTGGTGAGGGCCATAGCATAGTCCTTTAGTCTCTATGGACCAGGTGGCCAGTTGGTGAGGGCCATAGCATAGTCCTTTAGTCTCTATGGGCCAGATAGCCAGTTGGTGAGGGCCACAGAATAGTCCTTTAGTCTCTATGGGCCAGAGGGACAGATGGTGAGGGCCAAAGCATAGTCCTCTAGTCTCTATGGGCCAGGTGACCAGTTGGTGAGGGCCACAGAATAGTCCTTTAGTCTCTATGGGCCAGAGGGACAGATGGTGAGGGCCACAGAATAGTCCTTTAGTCTCTATGGGCCAGGTTACCAGTTGGTGAGGGCCACAGAATAGTCCTTTAGTCTCAATGGGCCAGGTGGCCAGTTGGTGAGGTCAACAGCACAGTCCTTTAGTCTCTATGGGCCAGGTGGCCAGTTGGTGAGGGCCACTGCATAGTCCTTTAGTGTCTATGGGCCAGATGGCCAGTTGGAAAGGGCCACAGCATAGTCCTTTAGTCTCTATGGGCCAGGTGGCCAGTTGGTGAGGGCCATAGCATAGTCATTTAGTCTCTATGGGCCAGATGCCCAGTTGGTGAGGGCCACAGCATAGTCCTTTAGTTTCTATGGGCCAGATAGCCAGTTGGTGAGGGCCACAGAATAGTCCTTTAGTCTCTATGGGCCAGAGGGACAGATGGTGAGGGCCAAAGCATAGTCCTCTAGTCTCTATGGGCCAGGTGACCAGTTGGTGAGGGCCACAGAATTGTCCTTTAGTCTCTATGGGCCAGAGGGACAGATGGTGAGGGCCACAGAATAGTCCTTTAGTCTCTATGGGCCAGGTTACCAGTTGGTGAGGGCCACAGAATAGTCCTTTAGTCTCAATGGGCCAGGTGGCCAGTTGGTGAGGGCAACAGCACAGTCCTTTAGTCTCTATGGGCCAGGTGGCCAGTTGGTGAGGGCCACTGCAGAGTCCTTTAGTGTCTATGGGCCAGATGGCCAGTTGGAAAGGGCCACAGCATAGTCCTTTAGTCTCTATGGGCCAGGTGGCCAGTTGGTGAGGGCCATAGCATAGTCATTTAGTCTCTATGGGCCAGATGCCCAGTTGGTGAGGGCCACAGCATAGTCCTTTAGTCTCTATGGGCCAGATGGCTAGTTGGTGAGGGCCACAGCATAGTCCTTTAGTCTCTATGGGCCAGATGGCCAGTTGGTGAGGGCCACAGCATAGTCTGTTAGTCTCTATGGGCCAGGTGACCAGTTGGTGAGGGCCACAGCATAGTCCTTTAGTCTCTATGGGCCAGATGGTAAGGGCCACAGCATAGTCCTTTAGTCTCTATGGGCCAGATGGCCAGTTGGTGAGGGCCACAGAATAGTCCTTTAGTCTCTATGGGCCAGAGGGACAGATGGTGAGGGCCACAGCATAGTCCTTTAGTCTCTATGGGCCAGATGGCCAGTTGGTGAGGGCCACAGCATAGTCCTTTAGTCTCTATGGGCCAGAGGGACAGATGGTGAGGGCCACAGCATAGTCCTTTAGTCTCTATGGACCAGATGGCCAGTCGGTGAGGGCCACAGCATAGTCCTTTAGTCTCTATGGGCCAGATGGACAGTTGGTGAGGGCCATAGCATAGTCCTTTAGTCTCTATGGGCCAGGTGGCCAGTTGGTGAGGGCCATAGCATAGTCCTTTAGTCTCTATGGGCCAGATAGCCAGTTGGTGAGGGCCACAGAATAGTCCTTTAGTCTCTATGGGCCAGAGGGACAGATGGTGAGGGCCAAAGCATAGTCCTCTAGTCTCTATGGGCCAGGTGACCAGTTGGTGAGGGCCACAGAATAGTCCTTTAGTCTCTTTGGGCCAGAGGCACAGATGGTGAGGGCCACAGAATAGTCCTTTAGTCTCTATGGGCCAGGTTACCAGTTGGTGAGGGCCACAGAATAGTCCTTTAGTCTCAATGGGCCAGGTGGCCAGTTGGTAAGGGCAACAGCACAGTCCTTTAGTCTCTATGGGCCAGGTGGCCAGTTGGTGAGGGCCACAGCATAGTCCTTTAGTGTCTATGGGCCAGATGGCCAGTTGGAAAGGGCCACAGCATAGTCCTTTAGTCTCTATGGGCCAGGTGGCCAGTTGGTGAGGGCCATAGCATAGTCATTTAGTCTCTATGGGCCAGGTGACCAGTTGGTGAGGGCCACAGCATAGTCCTTAAGTCTCTATGGGCCAGATGGCCAGTTGGTGAGGGCCACAGAATAGTCCTTTAGTCTCTATGGGCCAGTTGGTGAGGGCCACAGCATAGTCCTTTAGTCTCTATGGGCCAGGTGGCCAGTTGCTGAGGGCCACAGTATAGTCTTTTAGTCTCTATGGGCCAGGTGACCAGTTGGTGAGGGCCATAGCATAGTCCTTTAGTCTCTATGGGCCAGATGTCCAGTTGGTGAGGGCCACATTATAGTCCTTTAGTCTCTATGGGCCAGATGGCCAGTTGGTGAGGGCCACAGAATAGTCCTTTAGTCTCTATGGGCCAGAGGGAAAGATGGTGAGGGCCACAGCATAGTCCTTTAGTCTCTATGGGCCAGAGGGACAGATGGTGAGGGCCACAGCATAGTCCTTTAGTCTCTATGGGCCAGGTGGCCAGTTGGTGAGGGCCACAATATAGTCCTTTAGTCTCATTCGGCCAGATGGCCAGCTGGTGAGGGCCACAGCATAGTCCTTTAGTGTCTATGGGCCAGATGGCCAGTTGGAAAGGGCCACAGCATAGTCCTTTAGTCTCTATGGGCCAGGTGGCCAGTTGGTGAGGGCCATAGCATAGTCATTTAGTCTCTATGGGCCAGGTGACCAGTTGGTGAGGGCCACAGCATAGTCCTTAAGTCTCTATGGGCCAGATGGCCAGTTGGTGAGGGCCACAGAATAGTCCTTTAGTCTCTATGGGCCAGTTGGTGAGGGCCACAGCATAGTCCTTTAGTCTCTATGGGCCAGGTGGCCAGTTGCTGAGGGCCACAGTATAGTCTTTTAGTCTCTATGGGCCAGGTGACCAGTTGGTGAGGGCCATAGCATAGTCCTTTAGTCTCTATGGGCCAGATGTCCAGTTGGTGAGGGCCACATTATAGTCCTTTAGTCTCTATGGGCCAGATGGCCAGTTGGTGAGGGCCACAGAATAGTCCTTTAGTCTCTATGGGCCAGAGGGAAAGATGGTGAGGGCCACAGCATAGTCCTTTAGTCTCTATGGGCCAGAGGGACAGATGGTGAGGGCCACAGCATAGTCCTTTAGTCTCTATGGGCCAGGTGGCCAGTTGGTGAGGGCCACAATATAGTCCTTTAGTCTCATTCGGCCAGATGGCCAGCTGGTGAGGGCCACAGCATAGTCCTTTAGTCTCTATGGACCAGATGGCCAGTTGGTGAGGGCAACAGCATAGTCCTTTAGTCTCTATGGGCCAGGTAGCCAGTTGGTGAGGGCCATAGCATAGTCATTTAGTCTCTATGGACCAGATGGCCAGTTGGTGAGGGCCACATCATAGTCCTTTAGTCTCTGTGGGCCAGATGGCCAGTTGGTGAGGGCCACAGCATAGTCTTTTAGTCTCTATGGGCCAGGTGACCAGTTGGTGAGGGCCACAGCATAGTCCTTTAGTCTCTATGGGCCAGGTGACCAGTTGGTGAGGGCCACAGAATAGTTTTTTAGTCTCTATGGGCCAGATGGTGAGGGCCACAGCATAGTCCTTTAGTCTCTATGGGCCAGGTGGCCAGTTGGTGAGGGCCACAGCATAGTATTTTAGTCTCTATGGGCCAGGTGACCAGTTGGTGAGGGCCACAGCATAGTCCTTTAGTCTCTATGGGCCAGATGGCAAGTTGGTGAGGGCCACAGCATAGCCCTTTAGTCTCTATGGACCAGGTGGCCAGATGGTGAGGGCCACAGCATAGTCCTTAAGTCTCTATGGGCCAGATGGCCAGTTGGTGAGGTTCACAGCATAGTCCTCTAGTCTCTATAGGCCAGATGGCCAGTTGGTGAGGGCCATAGCATAGTCCTTTAGTCTCTATGGGCCAGAGGGACAGATGGTGAGGGCCACAGCATAGTCCTTTAGTCTCTATGGGCCAGATGGCCAGTTGGTGAGGGCCACAACATAGTCCTTTAGTCTCAATGGGCCAGGTGGCCAGTTGGTAAGGGCAACAGCACAGTCCTTTAGTCTCTATGGGCCAGGTGGCCAGTTGGTGAGGGCCACAGCATAGTCCTTTAGTGTCTATGGGCCAGATGGCCAGTTGGAAAGGGCCACAGCATAGTCCTTTAGTCTCTATGGGCCAGGTGGCCAGTTGGTGAGGGCCATAGCATAGTCATTTAGTCTCTATGGGCCAGGTGACCAGTTGGTGAGGGCCACAGCATAGTCCTTAAGTCTCTATGGGCCAGATGGCCAGTTGGTGAGGGCCACAGAATAGTCCTTTAGTCTCTATGGGCCAGTTGGTGAGGGCCACAGCATAGTCCTTTAGTCTCTATGGGCCAGGTGGCCAGTTGCTGAGGGCCACAGTATAGTCTTTTAGTCTCTATGGGCCAGGTGACCAGTTGGTGAGGGCCATAGCATAGTCCTTTAGTCTCTATGGGCCAGATGTCCAGTTGGTGAGGGCCACATTATAGTCCTTTAGTCTCTATGGGCCAGATGGCCAGTTGGTGAGGGCCACAGAATAGTCCTTTAGTCTCTATGGGCCAGAGGGAAAGATGGTGAGGGCCACAGCATAGTCCTTTAGTCTCTATGGGCCAGAGGGACAGATGGTGAGGGCCACAGCATAGTCCTTTAGTCTCTATGGGCCAGGTGGCCAGTTGGTGAGGGCCACAATATAGTCCTTTAGTCTCATTCGGCCAGATGGCCAGCTGGTGAGGGCCACAGCATAGTCCTTTAGTGTCTATGGGCCAGATGGCCAGTTGGAAAGGGCCACAGCATAGTCCTTTAGTCTCTATGGGCCAGGTGGCCAGTTGGTGAGGGCCATAGCATAGTCATTTAGTCTCTATGGGCCAGGTGACCAGTTGGTGAGGGCCACAGCATAGTCCTTAAGTCTCTATGGGCCAGATGGCCAGTTGGTGAGGGCCACAGAATAGTCCTTTAGTCTCTATGGGCCAGTTGGTGAGGGCCACAGCATAGTCCTTTAGTCTCTATGGGCCAGGTGGCCAGTTGCTGAGGGCCACAGTATAGTCTTTTAGTCTCTATGGGCCAGGTGACCAGTTGGTGAGGGCCATAGCATAGTCCTTTAGTCTCTATGGGCCAGATGTCCAGTTGGTGAGGGCCACATTATAGTCCTTTAGTCTCTATGGGCCAGATGGCCAGTTGGTGAGGGCCACAGAATAGTCCTTTAGTCTCTATGGGCCAGAGGGAAAGATGGTGAGGGCCACAGCATAGTCCTTTAGTCTCTATGGGCCAGAGGGACAGATGGTGAGGGCCACAGCATAGTCCTTTAGTCTCTATGGGCCAGGTGGCCAGTTGGTGAGGGCCACAATATAGTCCTTTAGTCTCATTCGGCCAGATGGCCAGCTGGTGAGGGCCACAGCATAGTCCTTTAGTCTCTATGGACCAGATGGCCAGTTGGTGAGGGCAACAGCATAGTCCTTTAGTCTCTATGGGCCAGGTAGCCAGTTGGTGAGGGCCATAGCATAGTCATTTAGTCTCTATGGACCAGATGGCCAGTTGGTGAGGGCCACATCATAGTCCTTTAGTCTCTGTGGGCCAGATGGCCAGTTGGTGAGGGCCACAGCATAGTCTTTTAGTCTCTATGGGCCAGGTGACCAGTTGGTGAGGGCCACAGCATAGTCCTTTAGTCTCTATGGGCCAGGTGACCAGTTGGTGAGGGCCACAGAATAGTTTTTTAGTCTCTATGGGCCAGATGGTGAGGGCCACAGCATAGTCCTTTAGTCTCTATGGGCCAGGTGGCCAGTTGGTGAGGGCCACAGCATAGTATTTTAGTCTCTATGGGCCAGGTGACCAGTTGGTGAGGGCCACAGCATAGTCCTTTAGTCTCTATGGGCCAGATGGCAAGTTGGTGAGGGCCACAGCATAGCCCTTTAGTCTCTATGGACCAGGTGGCCAGATGGTGAGGGCCACAGCATAGTCCTTAAGTCTCTATGGGCCAGATGGCCAGTTGGTGAGGTTCACAGCATAGTCCTCTAGTCTCTATAGGCCAGATGGCCAGTTGGTGAGGGCCATAGCATAGTCCTTTAGTCTCTATGGGCCAGAGGGACAGATGGTGAGGGCCACAGCATAGTCCTTTAGTCTCTATGGGCCAGATGGCCAGTTGGTGAGGGCCACAACATAGTCCTTTAGTCTCTATGGGCCAGAGGGATAGATGGTGGTGAGGGCCACACCATAGTCCTTTAGTCTCTACTGGCCAGGTAGCCAGTTGGTGAGGGCCACAGCATAGTCCTTTAGTCTCTATGGGCCAGGTGGCCAGTTGATGAGGGACACAGCATAGTCCTTTAGTCTCTATGGGCCAGGTGGCCAGTTGGTGAGGGCCACAGCAAAGTCCTTTAGTCTCTATGGACCAGATGGCCAGTTGGTGAGGGCCATAGCATAGTCATTTAGTCTCTAAGGGCCAGGTGGCCAGTTGGTGAGGGCCATAGCATAGTCATTTAGTCTCTATGGGCCAGATGGCCAGTTGGTGAGGGCCACAGCATAGTCCTTTAGTCTCTATGGACCAGATGGCCAGTTGGTGATGGCCACAGCATAGTCCTTTAGTCTCTATGGGCCAGATGGCCAGTTGGTGAGGGCCACAGCATAGTCTTTTAGTCTATATGGGCCAGGTGACCAGTTGGTGAGGGCCACAGCATAGTCCTTTAGTCTCTTTGGGCCAGATGGCCAGTTGGTAAGGGCCACAGCATAGTCCTTTAGTCTCTATGGGCCAGATGGCCAGATGGTGAGGGCCACAGCATAGTCCTTTAGTCTCTATGGGCCAGGTGGACAGATGGTGAGGGCCACAGCATAGTCCTTTAGTCTCTATGGGCCAGGTGGCCAGTTGGTGAGGTCCACAGCATAGTCCTTTAGTCTCTATGGGCCAGGTGGCCAGTTGGTGAGGGCCACAGCATAGTCCTTTAGTCTCTATGGGCCAGATGGTGAGGGCCACAGCATAGTCTTTTAGTCTCTATGGGCCAGGTGGCCAGTTGGTGAGGGCCACAGCATAGTCTTTTAGTCTATATGGACCAGATGGCTAGTTGGTGAGGGCCACAGCATAGTCCTTTAGTCTCTATGGGCCAGGTGGTTAGTTGGTGAGGCGCATAGCATAGTCATTTAGTCTCTATGGGCCAGATGGCCAGTTGGTGAGGGCCACAGCATAGTCTTTTACTCTCTATGTGCCAGGTGACCAGTTGGTGAGGGCCACAGCATAGTCCTTAAGTCTCTATGGGCCAGATGGCCAGTTGGTGAGGGCCACAGAATAGTCCTTTAGTCTCTATGTGCCAGTTGGTGAGGGCCACAGCATAGTCCTTTAGTCTCTATGGGCCAGGTGGCCAGTTGCTGAGGGCCACAGTATAGTTTTTTAGTCTCTATGGGCCAGGTGACCAGTTGGTGAGGGCCACAGCATAGTCCTTTAGTCTCTATGGGCCAGATGGCCAGTTGGTGAGGGCCACATTATAGTCCTTTAGTCTCTATGGGCCAGATGGCCAGTTGGTGAGGGCCACAGAATAGTCCTTTAGTCTCTATGGACCAGATGGCCAGTTGGTGAGGGCCGCAGCATAGTCCTTTAGTCTCTATGGGCCAGATGGCTAGTTGGTGAGGGCCACAGCATAGTCCTTTAGTCTCTATGGGCCAGATGGCCAGTTGGTGAGGGCCACAGAATAGTCTTTCAGTCTCTATGGGCCAGTTGACCAGTTGGTGAGGGCCACAGCATAGTCCTTTAGTCTCTATGGGCCAGATGGCCAGTTGGTAAGGTCCACAGCATAGTCCTTTAGTATCTATGGGCCAGATGGCCAGTTGGTAAGGGCCACAGAATAGTCCTTTAGTCTCTATGGGCCAGGTGGCCAGTTGGTGAGGGCCACAGCAAAGTCCTTTAGTCTCTATGGACCAGATGGCCAGTTGGTGAGGGCCATAGCATAGTCATTTAGTCTCTAAGGGCCAGGTGGCCAGTTGGTGAGGGCCATAGCATAGTCATTTAGTCTCTATGGGCCAGATGGCCAGTTGGTGAGGGCCACAGCATAGTCCTTTAGTCTCTATGGACCAGATGGCCAGTTGGTGATGGCCACAGCATAGTCCTTTAGTCTCTATGGGCCAGATGGCCAGTTGGTGAGGGCCACAGCATAGTCTTTTAGTCTATATGGGCCAGGTGACCAGTTGGTGAGGGCCACAGCATAGTCCTTTAGTCTCTTTGGGCCAGATGGCCAGTTGGTAAGGGCCACAGCATAGTCCTTTAGTCTCTATGGGCCAGATGGCCAGATGGTGAGGGCCACAGCATAGTCCTTTAGTCTCTATGGGCCAGGTGGACAGATGGTGAGGGCCACAGCATAGTCCTTTAGTCTCTATGGGCCAGGTGGCCAGTTGGTGAGGTCCACAGCATAGTCCTTTAGTCTCTATGGGCCAGGTGGCCAGTTGGTGAGGGCCACAGCATAGTCCTTTAGTCTCTATGGGCCAGATGGTGAGGGCCACAGCATAGTCTTTTAGTCTCTATGGGCCAGGTGGCCAGTTGGTGAGGGCCACAGCATAGTCTTTTAGTCTATATGGACCAGATGGCTAGTTGGTGAGGGCCACAGCATAGTCCTTTAGTCTCTATGGGCCAGGTGGTTAGTTGGTGAGGCGCATAGCATAGTCATTTAGTCTCTATGGGCCAGATGGCCAGTTGGTGAGGGCCACAGCATAGTCTTTTACTCTCTATGTGCCAGGTGACCAGTTGGTGAGGGCCACAGCATAGTCCTTAAGTCTCTATGGGCCAGATGGCCAGTTGGTGAGGGCCACAGAATAGTCCTTTAGTCTCTATGTGCCAGTTGGTGAGGGCCACAGCATAGTCCTTTAGTCTCTATGGGCCAGGTGGCCAGTTGCTGAGGGCCACAGTATAGTTTTTTAGTCTCTATGGGCCAGGTGACCAGTTGGTGAGGGCCACAGCATAGTCCTTTAGTCTCTATGGGCCAGATGGCCAGTTGGTGAGGGCCACATTATAGTCCTTTAGTCTCTATGGGCCAGATGGCCAGTTGGTGAGGGCCACAGAATAGTCCTTTAGTCTCTATGGACCAGATGGCCAGTTGGTGAGGGCCGCAGCATAGTCCTTTAGTCTCTATGGGCCAGATGGCTAGTTGGTGAGGGCCACAGCATAGTCCTTTAGTCTCTATGGGCCAGATGGCCAGTTGGTGAGGGCCACAGAATAGTCTTTCAGTCTCTATGGGCCAGTTGACCAGTTGGTGAGGGCCACAGCATAGTCCTTTAGTCTCTATGGGCCAGATGGCCAGTTGGTAAGGTCCACAGCATAGTCCTTTAGTATCTATGGGCCAGATGGCCAGTTGGTAAGGGCCACAGAATAGTCCTTTAGTCTCTATGGGCCAGATGGCCAGTTGGTGAGGGCCACAGCATAGTCCTTTAGTCTCTATGGGCCAGATGGCTAGTTGGTGAGGGCCACAGCATAGTCCTTTAGTCTCTATGGGCCAGATGGCCAGTTGGTGAGGGCCACAGCATAGTATTTTAGTCTCTATGGGCCAGGTGACCAGTTGGTGAAGGCCACAGCAAAGTCCTTTAGTCTCTATGGGCCAGATGGTAAGGGCCACAGCATAGTCCTTTAGTCTCTATGGGCCAGATGGCCAGTTGGTAAGGGCCACAGAATAGTCCTTTAGTCTCTATGGGCCAGAGGGACAGATGGTGAGGGCCACAGCATAGTCCTTTAGTCTCTATGGGCCAGATGGCCAGTCGGTGAGGGCCACAGCATAGTCCTTTAGTCTCTATGGGCCAGGTGGCTAGTTTGTGAGGGCCATAGCATAGTCATTTAGTCTCTATGGGCCAGATGGCCAGTTGGTGAGGGCCACAGAATAGTCCTTAAGTCTCTATGGGCCAGATGGCCAGCTGGTGAGGGCCACAGCATAGTCCTTTGGTCTCTATGGACCAGATGGCCAGTTGGTGAGGGCCACAGCATAGTCCTTTAGTCTCTATGGGCCAGGTAGCCAGCATAGTAATTTAGTCTCTATGGGCCAGATGGCCAGTTGGTGAGGGCCACAGCATAGTCCTTTAGTCTCTATGGACCAGATGGCCAGTTGGTGAGGGCCACACCATAGTCCTTTAGTCTCTATGGGCCAGATGGCTAGTTGGTGAGGGCCACAGCATAGTCTTTTAGTCTCTATGGTTCAGTTGACCAGTTGGTGAGGGCCACAGCATAGTCCTTTAGTCTCTATGGGCCGGATGGCCAGTTGGTAAGGTCCACAGCATAGTCCTTTAGTCTCTATGGGCCAGATGGCCAGTTGGTGAGGGCCACAGAATAGTATTTTAGTCTCTATGGGCCAGTTGACCAGTTGGTGAGGGCCAAAGCATAGTCCTTTAGTCTCTATGGGCCAGATGGCCAGTTGGTAAGGGCCACAGAATAGTCCTTTAGTCTCTATGGGCCAGAGGGACAGATGGTGAGGGCCACAGCATAGTCCTTTATTCTCTATGGGCCAGGTGGCCAGTTGGTGAGGGCCATAGCATAGTCATTTAGTCTCTATGGGCCAGATGGCCAGTTGGTGAGGGCCACAGAATAGTCCTTTAGTCTCTATGGGCCAGAGGGAAAGATGGTGAGGGCCACAGCATAGTCCTTTAGTCTCTATGGGCCAGAGGGACAGATGGTGAGGGCCACAGCATAGTCATTTAGTCTCTATGGGCCAGGTGGCCAGTTGGTGAGGGCCACAATATAGTCCTTTAGTCTCATTCGGCCAGATGGCCAGCTGGTGAGGGCCACAGCATAGTCCTTTAGTCTCTATGGACCAGATGGCCAGTTGGTGAGGGCCACAGCATAGTCCTTTAGTCTCTATGGGCCATGTAGCCAGTTGGTGAGGGCCATAGCATAGTCATTTAGTCTCTATGGGCCAGATGGCCAGTTGGTGAGGGCCACAGAATAGTCCTTTGGTCTCTATGGACCAGATGGCCAGTTGGTGAGGGCCACAGCATAGTCCTTTAGTCTCTATGGGCCAGGTAGCCAGCATAGTCATTTAGTCTCTATAGGCCAGATGGCCAGTTGGTGAGGGCCACAGCATAGTCCTTTAGTCTCTATGGGCCAGATGGCTAGTTGGTGAGGGCCACAGCATAGTCTTTTAGTCTCTATGGGCCAGTTGACCAGTTGGTGAGGGCCACAGCATAGTCCTTTAGTCTCTATGGGCCAGATGGCCAGTTGGTAAGGTCCACAGCATAGTCCTTTAGTCTCTATGGGCCAGATGGCCAGTTGGTAAGGGCCACAGAATAGTCCTTTAGTCTCTATGGGCCAGAGGGACAGATGGTGAGGGCCACAATATAGTCCTTTAGTCTCATTCGGCCAGATGGCCAGCTGGTGAGGGCCACAGCATAGTCCTTTAGTCTCTATGGACCAGATGGCCAGTTGGTGAGGGCCACAGCATAGTCCTTTAGTCTCTATGGGCCAGGTAGCCAGTTGGTCAGGGCCACAATATAGTCCTTTAGTCTCATTCGGCCTGATGGCCAGCTGGTGAGGGCCACAGCATAGTCCTTTAGTCTCTTTGGACCAGATGGCCAGTTGGTGAGGGCCACAGCATAGTCCTTTAGTCTCTATGGGCCAGGTAGCCAGTTGGTGAGGGCCATAGCATAGTCATTTAGTCTCTATGGGCCAGATGGCCAGTTGGTGAGGGCCACAGCATAGTCCTTTAGTCTCTATGGACCAGATGGCCAGTTGGTGAGGGCCACAGCATAGTCCTTTAGTCTCTGTGGGCCAGATGGCCAGTTGGTAAGGTCCACAGCATAGTCCTTTAGTCTCTATGGGCCAGATGGCCAGTTGGTGAGGGCCACAGCATAGTCTTTTAGTCTCTATGGGCCAAGTGACCAGTTGGTGAGGGCCACAGCATAGTCCTTTAGTCTCTATGGGCCAGGTGACCAGTTGGTGAGGGCCACAGCATAGTCCTTTAGTCTCTATGGACCAGATGGCCAGTTGGTGAGGGCCACAGCATAGTCCTTTAGTCTCTATGGGCCAGGTAGCCAGTTGGTGAGGGCCATAGCATAGTCATTTAGTCTCTATGGGCCAGATGGCCAGTTGGTGAGGGCCACAGCATAGTCCTTTAGTCTCTATGGACCAGATGGCCAGTTGGTGAGGGCCACAGCATAGTCCTTTAGTCTCTATGGGCCAGATGGCTAGTTGGTGAGGTCCACAGCATAGTCCTTTAGTCTCTATGGGCCAGATGGCCAGTTTGGTGAGGGCCACAGCATAGTCTTTTAGTCTCTATGGGCCAGTTGACCAGTTGGTGAGGGCCACAGCATAGTCCTTTAGTCTCTATGGGCCAGATGGCCAGTTGGTAAGGTCCACAGCATAGTCCATTAGTCTCTATGGGCCAGATGGCCAGTTGGTGAGGGCCACAGAATAGTCTTTTAGTCTCTATGGGCCAGTTGACCAGTTGGTGAGGGCCACAGCATAGTCCTTTAGTCTCTATGGGCCAGATGGCCAGTTGGTAAGGTCCACAGCATAGTCCTTTAGTCTCTATGGGCCAGATGGCCAGTTGGTGAGGGCCACAGAATAGTCTTTTAGTCTCTATGGGCCAGTTGACCAGTTGGTGAGGGCCACAGCATAGTCCTTTAGTCTCTATGGGCCAGATGGCCAGTTGGTAAGGTCCACAGCATAGTCCTTTAGTATCTATGGGCCAGATGGCCAGTTGGTAAGGGCCACAGAATAGTCCTTTAGTCTCTATGGGCCAGATGGCCAGTTGGTGAGGGCCACAGCATAGTCCTTTAGTCTCTATGGGCCAGATGGCTAGTTGGTGAGGGCCACAGCATAGTCTTTTAGTCTCTATGGGCCAGGTGACCAGTTGGTGAGGGCCACAGCATAGTCCTTTAGTCTCTATGGGCCAGATGGTAAGGGCCACAGCATAGTCCTTTAGTCTCTATGGGCCAGATGGCCAGTTGGTAAGGGCCACAGAATAGTCCTTTAGTCTCTATGGGCCAGAGGGACAGATGGTGAGGGCCACAGCATAGTCCTTTAGTATCTATGGGCCAGATGGCCAGTCGGTGAGGGCCATAGCATAGTCATTTAGTCTCTATGGGCCAGGTGCCCAGTTGGTGAGGGCCACAGAATAGTCATTTAGTCTCTATGGGCCAGATGGCCAGTTGGTGAGGGCCACAAAATAGTCCTTAAGTCTCTATGGGCCAGATGGCCAGCTGGTGAGGGCCACAGCATAGTCCTTTAGTCTCTATGGACCAGATGGCCAGTTGGTGAGGGCCACAGCATAGTCCTTTAGTCTCTATGGGCCAGGTAGCCAGTTGGTGAGGGCCATAGCATAGTCCTTTAGTCTCTATGGGCCAGATGGCTAGTTGGTGAGGGCCACAGCATAGTCCTTTAGTCTCTATGGGCCAGATGGCCAGTTGGTGAGGGCCACAGCATAGTCTTTTAGTCTCTATGGGCCAGTTGACCAGTTGGTGAGGGCCACAGCATAGTCCTTTAGTCTCTATGGGCCAGATGGCCAGTTGGTAAGGTCCACAGCATAGTCCTTTAGTCTCTATGGGCCAGATGGCCAGTTGGTGAGGGCCACAGAATAGTCTTTTAGTCTCTATGGGCCAGTTGACCAGTTGGTGAGGGCCACAGCATAGTCCTTTAGTCTCTATGGGCCAGATGGCCAGTTGGTAAGGTCCACAGAATAGTCCTTAAGTCTCTATGGGCCACATGGCCAGCTGGTGAGGGCCACAGCATAGTCCTTTAGTATCTATGGACCAGATGGCCAGTTGGTGAGGGCCACAGCATAGTCCTTTAGTCTCTATGGGCCAGGTAGCCAGCATAGTCATTTAGTCTCTATGGGCCAGATGGCCAGTTGGTGAGGGCCACAGCATAGTCCTTTAGTCTCTATGGACCAGATGGCCAGTTGGTGAGGGCCACAGCATAGTCCTTTAGTCTCTATGGGCCAGATGGCTAGTTGGTGAGGGCCACAGCATAGTCCTTTAGTCTCTATGGGCCAGATGGCTAGTTGGTGAGGGCCACAGCATAGTCCTTTAGTCTCTATGGGCCAGGTAGCCAGCATAGTCATTTAGTCTCTATGGGCCAGATGGCCAATTGGTGAGGGCCACAGCATAGTCCTTTAGTCTCTATGGACCAGATGGCCAGTTGGTGAGGGCCACAGAATAGTCCTTTAGTCTCTATGGGCCAGATGGCCAGTTGGTGAGGGCCACAGCATAGTCCTTTAGTCTCTATGGGCCAGATGGCCAGTTGGTGAGGGCCACATAATAGTCTTTCAGTCTCTATGGGCCAGTTGACCAGTTGGTGAGGGCCACAGCATAGTCCTTTAGTCTCTATGGGCCAGATGGCCAGTTGGTAAGGTCCACAGCATAGTCCTTTAGTATCTATGGGCCAGATGGCCAGTTGGTAAGGGCCACAGAATAGTCCTTTAGTCTCTATGGGCCAGATGGCCAGTTGGTGAGGGCCACAGCATAGTCCTTTAGTCTCTATGGGCCAGATGGCTAGTTGGTGAGGGCCACAGCATAGTCCTTTAGTCTCTATGGGCCAGATGGCCAGTTGGTGAGGGCCACAGCATAGTATTTTAGTCTCTATGGGCCAGGTGACCAGTTGGTGAAGGCCACAGCAAAGTCCTTTAGTCTCTATGGGCCAGATGGTAAGGGCCACAGCATAGTCCTTTAGTCTCTATGGGCCAGATGGCCAGTTGGTAAGGGCCACAGAATAGTCCTTTAGTCTCTATGGGCCAGAGGGACAGATGGTGAGGGCCACAGCATAGTCCTTTAGTCTCTATGGGCCAGATGGCCAGTCGGTGAGGGCCACAGCATAGTCCTTTAGTCTCTATGGGCCAGGTGGCTAGTTGGTGAGGGCCATAGCATAGTCATTTAGTCTCTATGGGCCAGATGGCCAGTTGGTGAGGGCCACAGAATAGTCCTTAAGTCTCTATGGGCCAGATGGCCAGCTGGTGAGGGCCACAGCATAGTCCTTTGGTCTCTATGGACCAGATGGCCAGTTGGTGAGGACCACAGCATAGTCCTTTAGTCTCTATGGGCCAGGTAGCCAGCATAGTAATTTAGTCTCTATGGGCCAGATGGCCAGTTGGTGAGGGCCACAGCATAGTCCTTTAGTCTCTATGGACCAGATGGCCAGTTGGTGAGGGCCACACCATAGTCCTTTAGTCTCTATGGGCCAGATGGCTAGTTGGTGAGGGCCACAGCATAGTCTTTTAGTCTCTATGGTTCAGTTGACCAGTTGGTGAGGGCCACAGCATAGTCCTTTAGTCTCTATGGGCCAGATGGCCAGTTGGTAAGGTCCACAGCATAGTCCTTTAGTCTCTATGGGCCAGATGGCCAGTTGGTGAGTGCCACAGAATAGTATTTTAGTCTCTATGGGCCAGTTGACCAGTTGGTGAGGGCCAAAGCATAGTCCTTTAGTCTCTATGGGCCAGATGGCCAGTTGGTAAGGGCCACAGAATAGTCCTTTAGTCTCTATGGGCCAGAGGGACAGATGGTGAGGGCCACAGCATAGTCCTTTATTCTCTATGGGCCAGGTGGCCAGTTGGTGAGGGCCATAGCATAGTCATTTAGTCTCTATGGGCCAGATGGCCAGTTGGTGAGGGCCACAGAATAGTCCTTTAGTCTCTATGGGCCAGAGGGAAAGATGGTGAGGGCCACAGCATAGTCCTTTAGTCTCTATGGGCCAGAGGGACAGATGGTGAGGGCCACAGCATAGTCATTTAGTCTCTATGGGCCAGGTGGCCAGTTGGTGAGGGCCACAATATAGTCCTTTAGTCTCATTCGGCCAGATGGCCAGCTGGTGAGGGCCACAGCATAGTCCTTTAGTCTCTATGGACCAGATGGCCAGTTGGTGAGGGCCACAGCATAGTCCTTTAGTCTCTATGGGCCATGTAGCCAGTTGGTGAGGGCCATAGCATAGTCATTTAGTCTCTATGGGCCAGATGGCCAGTTGGTGAGGGCCACAGAATAGTCCTTTGGTCTCTATGGACCAGATGGCCAGTTGGTGAGGGCCACAGCATAGTCCTTTAGTCTCTATGGGCCAGGTAGCCAGCATAGTCATTTAGTCTCTATAGGCCAGATGGCCAGTTGGTGAGGGCCACAGCATAGTCCTTTAGTCTCTATGGGCCAGATGGCCAGTTGGTGAGGGCCACAGAATAGTCTTTCAGTCTCTATGGGCCAGTTGACCAGTTGGTGAGGGCCACAGCATAGTCCTTTAGTCTCTATGGGCCAGATGGCCAGTTGGTAAGGTCCACAGCATAGTCCTTTAGTATCTATGGGCCAGATGGCCAGTTGGTAAGGGCCACAGAATAGTCCTTTAGTCTCTATGGGCCAGATGGCCAGTTGGTGAGGGCCACAGCATAGTCCTTTAGTCTCTATGGGCCAGATGGCTAGTTGGTGAGGGCCACAGCATAGTCCTTTAGTCTCTATGGGCCAGATGGCCAGTTGGTGAGGGCCACAGCATAGTATTTTAGTCTCTATGGGCCAGGTGACCAGTTGGTGAAGGCCACAGCAAAGTCCTTTAGTCTCTATGGGCCAGATGGTAAGGGCCACAGCATAGTCCTTTAGTCTCTATGGGCCAGATGGCCAGTTGGTAAGGGCCACAGAATAGTCCTTTAGTCTCTATGGGCCAGAGGGACAGATGGTGAGGGCCACAGCATAGTCCTTTAGTCTCTATGGGCCAGATGGCCAGTCGGTGAGGGCCACAGCATAGTCCTTTAGTCTCTATGGGCCAGGTGGCTAGTTGGTGAGGGCCATAGCATAGTCATTTAGTCTCTATGGGCCAGATGGCCAGTTGGTGAGGGCCACAGAATAGTCCTTAAGTCTCTATGGGCCAGATGGCCAGCTGGTGAGGGCCACAGCATAGTCCTTTGGTCTCTATGGACCAGATGGCCAGTTGGTGAGGGCCACAGCATAGTCCTTTAGTCTCTATGGGCCAGGTAGCCAGCATAATAATTTAGTCTCTATGGGCCAGATGGCCAGTTGGTGAGGGCCACAGCATAGTCCTTTAGTCTCTATGGACCAGATTGCCAGTTGGTGAGGGCCACACCATAGTCCTTTAGTCTCTATGGGCCAGATGGCTAGTTGGTGAGGGCCACAGCATAGTCCTTTAGTCTCTATGGGCCAGGTAGCCAGCATAATAATTTAGTCTCTATGGGCCAGATGGCCAGTTGGTGAGGGCCACAGCATAGTCCTTTAGTCTCTATGGACCAGATGGCCAGTTGGTGAGGGCCACAGAATAGTCCTTTAGTCTCTATGGACCAGATGGCCAGTTGGTGAGGGCCACAGCATAGTCCTTTAGTCTCTATGGGCCAGATGGCTAGTTGGTGAGGTCCACAGCATAGTCCTTTAGTCTCTATGGGCCAGATGGCCAGTTTGGTGAGGGCCACAGCATAGTCTTTTAGTCTCTATGGGCCAGTTGACCAGTTGGTGAGGGCCACAGCATAGTCCTTTAGTCTCTATGGGCCAGATGGCCAGTTGGTAAGGTCCACAGCATAGTCCTTTAGTCTCTATGGGCCAGATGGCCAGTTGGTGAGGGCCACAGAATAGTCTTTTAGTCTCTATGGGCCAGTTGACCAGTTGGTGAGGGCCACAGCATAGTCCTTTAGTCTCTATGGGCCAGATGGCCAGTTGGTAAGGTCCACAGCATAGTCCTTTAGTCTCTATGGGCCAGATGGCCAGTTGGTGAGGGCCACAGAATAGTCTTTTAGTCTCTATGGGCCAGTTGACCAGTTGGTGAGGGCCACAGCATAGTCCTTTAGTCTCTATGGGCCAGATGGCCAGTTGGTAAGGTCCACAGCATAGTCCTTTAGTATCTATGGGCCAGATGGCCAGTTGGTAAGGGCCACAGAATAGTCCTTTAGTCTCTATGGGCCAGATGGCCAGTTGGTGAGGGCCACAGCATAGTCCTTTAGTCTCTATGGGCCAGATGGCTAGTTGGTGAGGGCCACAGCATAGTCTTTTAGTCTCTATGGGCCAGGTGACCAGTTGGTGAGGGCCACAGCATAGTCCTTTAGTCTCTATGGGCCAGATGGTAAGGGCCACAGCATAGTCCTTTAGTCTCTATGGGCCAGATGGCCAGTTGGTAAGGGCCACAGAATAGTCCTTTAGTCTCTATGGGCCAGAGGGACAGATGGTGAGGGCCACAGCATAGTCCTTTAGTATCTATGGGCCAGATGGCCAGTCGGTGAGGGCCATAGCATAGTCATTTAGTCTCTATGGGCCAGGTGCCCAGTTGGTGAGGGCCACAGAATAGTCATTTAGTCTCTATGGGCCAGATGGCCAGTTGGTGAGGGCCACAAAATAGTCCTTAAGTCTCTATGGGCCAGATGGCCAGCTGGTGAGGGCCACAGCATAGTCCTTTAGTCTCTATGGACCAGATGGCCAGTTGGTGAGGGCCACAGCATAGTCCTTTAGTCTCTATGGGCCAGGTAGCCAGTTGGTGAGGGCCATAGCATAGTCCTTTAGTCTCTATGGGCCAGATGGCTAGTTGGTGAGGGCCACAGCATAGTCCTTTAGTCTCTATGGGCCAGATGGCCAGTTGGTGAGGGCCACAGCATAGTCTTTTAGTCTCTATGGGCCAGTTGACCAGTTGGTGAGGGCCACAGCATAGTCCTTTAGTCTCTATGGGCCAGATGGCCAGTTGGTAAGGTCCACAGCATAGTCCTTTAGTCTCTATGGGCCAGATGGCCAGTTGGTGAGGGCCACAGAATAGTCTTTTAGTCTCTATGGGCCAGTTGACCAGTTGGTGAGGGCCACAGCATAGTCCTTTAGTCTCTATGGGCCAGATGGCCAGTTGGTAAGGTCCACAGAATAGTCCTTAAGTCTCTATGGGCCAGATGGCCAGCTGGTGAGGGCCACAGCATAGTCCTTTAGTATCTATGGACCAGATGGCCAGTTGGTGAGGGCCACAGCATAGTCCTTTAGTCTCTATGGGCCAGGTAGCCAGCATAGTCATTTAGTCTCTATGGGCCAGATGGCCAGTTGGTGAGGGCCACAGCATAGTCCTTTAGTCTCTATGGACCAGATGGCCAGTTGGTGAGGGCCACAGCATAGTCCTTTAGTCTCTATGGGCCAGATGGCTAGTTGGTGAGGGCCACAGCATAGTCCTTTAGTCTCTATGGGCCAGATGGCTAGTTGGTGAGGGCCACAGCATAGTCCTTTAGTCTCTATGGGCCAGGTAGCCAGCATAGTCATTTAGTCTCTATGGGCCAGATGGCCAATTGGTGAGGGCCACAGCATAGTCCTTTAGTCTCTATGGACCAGATGGCCAGTTGGTGAGGGCCACAGAATAGTCCTTTAGTCTCTATGGGCCAGATGGCCAGTTGGTGAGGGCCACAGCATAGTCCTTTAGTCTCTATGGGCCAGATGGCCAGTTGGTGAGGGCCACATAATAGTCTTTCAGTCTCTATGGGCCAGTTGACCAGTTGGTGAGGGCCACAGCATAGTCCTTTAGTCTCTATGGGCCAGATGGCCAGTTGGTAAGGTCCACAGCATAGTCCTTTAGTATCTATGGGCCAGATGGCCAGTTGGTAAGGGCCACAGAATAGTCCTTTAGTCTCTATGGGCCAGATGGCCAGTTGGTGAGGGCCACAGCATAGTCCTTTAGTCTCTATGGGCCAGATGGCTAGTTGGTGAGGGCCACAGCATAGTCCTTTAGTCTCTATGGGCCAGATGGCCAGTTGGTGAGGGCCACAGCATAGTATTTTAGTCTCTATGGGCCAGGTGACCAGTTGGTGAAGGCCACAGCAAAGTCCTTTAGTCTCTATGGGCCAGATGGTAAGGGCCACAGCATAGTCCTTTAGTCTCTATGGGCCAGATGGCCAGTTGGTAAGGGCCACAGAATAGTCCTTTAGTCTCTATGGGCCAGAGGGACAGATGGTGAGGGCCACAGCATAGTCCTTTAGTCTCTATGGGCCAAAAGGCCAGTCGGTGAGGGCCACAGCATAGTCCTTTAGTCTCTATGGGCCAGGTGGCTAGTTGGTGAGGGCCATAGCATAGTCATTTAGTCTCTATGGGCCAGATGGCCAGTTGGTGAGGGCCACAGAATAGTCCTTAAGTCTCTATGGGCCAGATGGCCAGCTGGTGAGGGCCACAGCATAGTCCTTTGGTCTCTATGGACCAGATGGCCAGTTGGTGAGGGCCACAGCATAGTCCTTTAGTCTCTATGGGCCAGGTAGCCAGCATAGTAATTTAGTCTCTATGGGCCAGATGGCCAGTTGGTGAGGGCCACAGCATAGTCCTTTAGTCTCTATGGACCAGATGGCCAGTTGGTGAGGGCCACACCATAGTCCTTTAGTCTCTATGGGCCAGATGGCTAGTTGGTGAGGGCCACAGCATAGTCTTTTAGTCTCTATGGTTCAGTTGACCAGTTGGTGAGGGCCACAGCATAGTCCTTTAGTCTCTATGGGCCAGATGGCCAGTTGGTAAGGTCCACAGCATAGTCCTTTAGTCTCTATGGGCCAGATGGCCAGTTGGTGAGTGCCACAGAATAGTATTTTAGTCTCTATGGGCCAGTTGACCAGTTGGTGAGGGCCAAAGCATAGTCCTTTAGTCTCTATGGGCCAGATGGCCAGTTGGTAAGGGCCACAGAATAGTCCTTTAGTCTCTATGGGCCAGAGGGACAGATGGTGAGGGCCACAGCATAGTCCTTTATTCTCTATGGGCCAGGTGGCCAGTTGGTGAGGGCCATAGCATAGTCATTTAGTCTCTATGGGCCAGATGGCCAGTTGGTGAGGGCCACAGAATAGTCCTTTAGTCTCTATGGGCCAGAGGGAAAGATGGTGAGGGCCACAGCATAGTCCTTTAGTCTCTATGGGCCAGAGGGACAGATGGTGAGGGCCACAGCATAGTCATTTAGTCTCTATGGGCCAGGTGGCCAGTTGGTGAGGGCCACAATATAGTCCTTTAGTCTCATTCGGCCAGATGGCCAGCTGGTGAGGGCCACAGCATAGTCCTTTAGTCTCTATGGACCAGATGGCCAGTTGGTGAGGGCCACAGCATAGTCCTTTAGTCTCTATGGGCCATGTAGCCAGTTGGTGAGGGCCATAGCATAGTCATTTAGTCTCTATGGGCCAGATGGCCAGTTGGTGAGGGCCACAGAATAGTCCTTTGGTCTCTATGGACCAGATGGCCAGTTGGTGAGGGCCACAGCATAGTCCTTTAGTCTCTATGGGCCAGGTAGCCAGCATAGTCATTTAGTCTCTATAGGCCAGATGGCCAGTTGGTGAGGGCCACAGCATAGTCCTTTAGTCTCTATGGGCCAGATGGCCAGTTGGTGAGGGCCACAGAATAGTCTTTCAGTCTCTATGGGCCAGTTGACCAGTTGGTGAGGGCCACAGCATAGTCCTTTAGTCTCTATGGGCCAGATGGCCAGTTGGTAAGGTCCACAGCATAGTCCTTTAGTATCTATGGGCCAGATGGCCAGTTGGTAAGGGCCACAGAATAGTCCTTTAGTCTCTATGGGCCAGATGGCCAGTTGGTGAGGGCCACAGCATAGTCCTTTAGTCTCTATGGGCCAGATGGCTAGTTGGTGAGGGCCACAG
Source organism: Salvelinus fontinalis (assembly GCF_029448725.1). Classification (NCBI taxonomy): domain Eukaryota; kingdom Metazoa; phylum Chordata; class Actinopteri; order Salmoniformes; family Salmonidae; genus Salvelinus; species Salvelinus fontinalis. Next base: position 527,388 of record NW_026600222.1, read on the forward strand.
CATAGTCCTTTAGTCTCTATGGGCCAGATGGCCAGTTGGTGAGGGCCACAGCATAGTATTTTAGTCTCTATGGGCCAGGTGACCAGTTGGTGAAGGCCACAGCAAAGTCCTTTAGTCTCTATGGGCCAGATGGTAAGGGCCACAGCATAGTCCTTTAGTCTCTATGGGCCAGATGGCCAGTTGGTAAGGGCCACAGAATAGTCCTTTAGTCTCTATGGGCCAGAGGGACAGATGGTGAGGGCCACAGCATAGTCCTTTAGTCTCTATGGGCCAGATGGCCAGTCGGTGAGGGCCACAGCATAGTCCTTTAGTCTCTATGGGCCAGGTGGCTAGTTGGTGAGGGCCATAGCATAGTCATTTAGTCTCTATGGGCCAGATGGCCAGTTGGTGAGGGCCACAGAATAGTCCTTAAGTCTCTATGGGCCAGATGGCCAGCTGGTGAGGGCCACAGCATAGTCCTTTGGTCTCTATGGACCAGATGGCCAGTTGGTGAGGGCCACAGCATAGTCCTTTAGTCTCTATGGGCCAGGTAGCCAGCATAATAATTTAGTCTCTATGGGCCAGATGGCCAGTTGGTGAGGGCCACAGCATAGTCCTTTAGTCTCTATGGACCAGATGGCCAGTTGGTGAGGGCCACACCATAGTCCTTTAGTCTCTATGGGCCAGATGGCTAGTTGGTGAGGGCCACAGCATAGTCTTTTAGTCTCTATGGTTCAGTTGACCAGTTGGTGAGGGCCACAGCATAGTCCTTTAGTCTCTATGGGCCAGATGGCCAGTTGGTAAGGTCCACAGCATAGTCCTTTAGTCTCTATGGGCCAGATGGCCAGTTGGTGAGGGCCACAGAATAGTATTTTAGTCTCTATGGGCCAGTTGACCAGTTGGTGAGGGCCAAAGCATAGTCCTTTAGTCTCTATGGGCCAGATGGCCAGTTGGTAAGGGCCACAGAATAGTCCTTTAGTCTCTATGGGCCAGAGGGACAGATGGTGAGGGCCACAGCATAGTCCTTTATTCTCTATGGGCCAGGTGGCCAGTTGGTGAGGGCCATAGCATAGTCATTTAGTCTCTATGGGCCAGATGGCCAGTTGGTGAGGGCCACAGAATAGTCCTTTAGTCTCTATGGGCCAGAGGGATAGATGGTGAGGGCCACAGCATAGTCCTTTAGTCTCTATGGGCCAGAGGGACAGATGGTGAGGGCCACAGCATAGTCATTTAGTCTCTATGGGCCAGGTGGCCAGTTGGTGAGGGCCACAATATAGTCCTTTAGTCTCATTCGGCCAGATGGCCAGCTGGTGAGGGCCACAGCATAGTCCTTTAGTCTCTATGGACCAGATGGCCAGTTGGTGAGGGCCACAGCATAGTCCTTTAGTCTCTATGGGCCATGTAGCCAGTTGGTGAGGGCCATAGCATAGTCATTTAGTCTCTATGGGCCAGATGGCCAGTTGGTGAGGGCCACAGAATAGTCCTTTGGTCTCTATGGACCAGATGGCCAGTTGGTGAGGGCCACAGCATAGTCCTTTAGTCTCTATGGGCCAGGTAGCCAGCATAGTCATTTAGTCTCTATAGGCCAGATGGCCAGTTGGTGAGGGCCACAGCATAGTCCTTTAGTCTCTATGGGCCAGATGGCTAGTTGGTGAGGGCCACAGCATAGTCTTTTAGTCTCTATGGGCCAGTTGACCAGTTGGTGAGGGCCACAGCATAGTCCTTTAGTCTCTATGGGCCAGATGGCCAGTTGGTAAGGTCCACAGCATAGTCCTTTAGTCTCTATGGGCCAGATGGCCAGTTGGTAAGGGCCACAGAATAGTCCTTTAGTCTCTATGGGCCAGAGGGACAGATGGTGAGGGCCACAATATAGTCCTTTAGTCTCATTCGGCCAGATGGCCAGCTGGTGAGGGCCACAGCATAGTCCTTTAGTCTCTATGGACCAGATGGCCAGTTGGTGAGGGCCACAGCATAGTCCTTTAGTCTCTATGGGCCAGGTAGCCAGTTGGTCAGGGCCACAATATAGTCCTTTAGTCTCATTCGGCCTGATGGCCAGCTGGTGAGGGCCACAGCATAGTCCTTTAGTCTCTTTGGACCAGATGGCCAGTTGGTGAGGGCCACAGCATAGTCCTTTAGTCTCTATGGGCCAGGTAGCCAGTTGGTGAGGGCCATAGCATAGTCATTTAGTCTCTATGGGCCAGATGGCCAGTTGGTGAGGGCCACAGCATAGTCCTTTAGTCTCTATGGACCAGATGGCCAGTTGGTGAGGGCCACAGCATAGTCCTTTAGTCTCTGTGGGCCAGATGGCCAGTTGGTAAGGTCCACAGCATAGTCCTTTAGTCTCTATGGGCCAGATGGCCAGTTGGTGAGGGCCACAGCATAGTCTTTTAGTCTCTATGGGCCAAGTGACCAGTTGGTGAGGGCCACAGCATAGTCCTTTAGTCTCTATGGGCCAGGTGACCAGTTGGTGAGGGCCACAGCATAGTCATTAAGTCTCTATGGGCCAGATGGCCAGTTGGTGAGGGCCACAGAATAGTCCTTTAGTCTCTATGGGCCAGATGGTGAGGGCCACAGCATAGTCCTTTAGTCTCTATGGGCCAGGTGGCCAGTTGGTGAGGGCCACAGAATAGTCCTTTAGTCTCTATGGGCCAGATGGCCAGCTGGTGAGGGCCACAGCATAGTCCTTTAGTCTCTATGGACCAGATGGCCAGTTGGTGAGGGCCACAGCATAGTCCTTTAGTCTCTATGGGCCAGGTAGCCAGTTGGTGAGGGCCATAGCATAGTCATTTAGTCTCTATGGGCCAGATGGCCAGTTGGTGAGGGCCACAGCATAGTCCTTTAGTCTCTATGGACCAGATGGCCAGTTGGTGAGGGCCACAGCATAGTCCTTTAGTCTCTATGGGCCAGATGGCTAGTTGGTGAGGTCCACAGCATAGTCCTTTAGTCTCTATGGGCCAGATGGCCAGTTTGGTGAGGGCCACAGCATAGTCTTTTAGTCTCTATGGGCCAGTTGACCAGTTGGTGAGGGCCACAGCATAGTCCTTTAGTCTCTATGGGCCAGATGGCCAGTTGGTAAGGTCCACAGCATAGTCCTTTAGTCTCTATGGGCCAGATGGCCAGTTGGTGAGGGCCACAGAATAGTCTTTTAGTCTCTATGGGCCAGTTGACCAGTTGGTGAGGGCCACAGCATAGTCCTTTAGTCTCTATGGGCCAGATGGCCAGTTGGTAAGGTCCACAGCATAGTCCTTTAGTCTCTATGGGCCAGATGGCCAGTTGGTGAGGGCCACAGAATAGTCTTTTAGTCTCTATGGGCCAGTTGACCAGTTGGTGAGGGCCACAGCATAGTCCTTTAGTCTCTATGGGCCAGATGGCCAGTTGGTAAGGTCCACAGCATAGTCCTTTAGTATCTATGGGCCAGATGGCCAGTTGGTAAGGGCCACAGAATAGTCCTTTAGTCTCTATGGGCCAGATGGCCAGTTGGTGAGGGCCACAGCATAGTCCTTTAGTCTCTATGGGCCAGATGGCTAGTTGGTGAGGGCCACAGCATAGTCTTTTAGTCTCTATGGGCCAGGTGACCAGTTGGTGAGGGCCACAGCATAGTCCTTTAGTCTCTATGGGCCAGATGGTAAGGGCCACAGCATAGTCCTTTAGTCTCTATGGGCTAGATGGCCAGTTGGTAAGGGCCACAGAATAGTCCTTTAGTCTCTATGGGCCAGAGGGACAGATGGTGAGGGCCACAGCATAGTCCTTTAGTATCTATGGGCCAGATGGCCAGTCGGTGAGGGCCATAGCATAGTCATTTAGTCTCTATGGGTCAGGTGCCCAGTTGGTGAGGGCCACAGAATAGTCATTTAGTCTCTATGGGCCAGATGACCAGTTGGTGAGGGCCACAAAATAGTCCTTAAGTCTCTATGGGCCAGATGGCCAGCTGGTGAGGGCCACAGCATAGTCCTTTAGTCTCTATGGACCAGATGGCCAGTTGGTGAGGGCCACAGCATAGTCCTTTAGTCTCTATGGGCCAGGTAGCCAGTTGGTGAGGGCCATAGCATAGTCCTTTAGTCTCTATGGGCCAGATGGCTAGTTGGTGAGGGCCACAGCATAGTCCTTTAGTCTCTATGGGCCAGATGGCCAGTTGGTGAGGGCCACAGCATAGTCTTTAGTCTCTATGGGCCAGTTGACCAGTTGGTGAGGGCCACAGCATAGTCCTTTAGTCTCTATGGGCCAGATGGCCAGTTGGTAAGGTCCACAGCATAGTCCTTTAGTCTCTATGGGCCAGATGGCCAGTTGGTGAGGGCCATAGAATAGTCTTTTAGTCTCTATTGGCCAGTTGACCAGTTGGTGAGGGCCACAGCATAGTCCTTTAGTCTCTATGGGCCAGATGGCCAGTTGGTAAGGTCCACAGAATAGTCCTTAAGTCTCTATGGGCCAGATGGCCAGCTGGTGAGGGCCACAGCATAGTCCTTTAGTATCTATGGACCAGATGGCCAGTTGGTGAGGGCCACAGCATAGTCCTTTAGTCTCTATGGGCCAGGTAGCCAGCATAGTCATTTAGTCTCTATGGGCCAGATGGCCAGTTGGTGAGGGCCACAGCATAGTCCTTTAGTCTCTATGGACCAGATGGCCAGTTGGTGAGGGCCACAGCATAGTCCTTTAGTCTCTATGGGCCAGATGGCTAGTTGGTGAGGGCCACAGCATAGTCCTTTAGTCTCTATGGGCCAGATGGCTAGTTGGTGAGGGCCACAGCATAGTCCTTTAGTCTCTATGGTCCAGGTAGCCAGCATAGTCATTTAGTCTCTATGGGCCAGGTGGCCAGTTGGTGAGGGCCACAGCATAGTCCTTTAGTCTCTATGGACCAGATGGCCAGTTGGTGAGGGCCACAGAATAGTCCTTTAGTCTCTATGGGCCAGAGGGCCAGTTGGTGAGGGCCACAGCATAGTCCTTTATTCTCTATGGGCCAGGTGGCCAGTTGGTGAGGGCCATAGCATAGTCATTTAGTCTCTATGGGCCAGATGGCCAGTTGGTGAGGGCCACAGAATAGTCCTTTAGTCTCTATGGGCCAGAGGGAAAGATGGTGAGGGCCACAGCATAGTCCTTTAGTCTCTATGGGCCAGAGGGACAGATGGTGAGGGCCACAGCATAGTCATTTAGTCTCTATGGGCCAGGTGGCCAGTTGGTGAGGGCCACAATATAGTCCTTTAGTCTCATTCGGCCAGATGGCCAGCTGGTGAGGGCCACAGCATAGTCCTTTAGTCTCTATGGACCAGATGGCCAGTTGGTGAGGGCCACAGCATAGTCCTTTAGTCTCTATGGGCCATGTAGCCAGTTGGTGAGGGCCATATTATAGTCATTTAGTCTCTATGGGCCAGATGGCCAGTTGGTGAGGGCCACAGAATAGTCCTTTGGTCTCTATGGACCAAATGGCCAGTTGGTGAGGGCCACAGCATAGTCCTTTAGTCTCTATGGGCCAGGTAGCCAGCATAGTCATTTAGTCTCTATAGGCCAGATGGCCAGTTGGTGAGGGCCACAGCATAGTCCTTTAGTCTCTATGGGCCAGATGGCTAGTTGGTGAGGGCCACAGCATAGTCTTTTAGTCTCTATGGGCCAGTTGACCAGTTGGTGAGGGCCACAGCATAGTCCTTTAGTCTCTATGGGCCAGATGGCCAGTTGGTAAGGTCCACAGCATAGTCCTTTAGTCTCTATGGGCCAGATAGCCAGTTGGTCAGGGCCACAGAATAGTCCTTTAGTCTCTATGGGCCAGAGGGACAGATGGTGAGGGCCACAGCATAGTCCTTTAGTCTCTATGGGCCAGAGGGACAGATGGTGAGGGCCACAATATAGTCCTTTAGTCTCATTCGGCCAGATGGCCAGCTGGTGAGGGCCACATCATAGTCCTTTAGTCTCTATGGACCAGATGGCCAGTTGGTGAGGGCCACAGCATAGTCCTTTAGTCTCTATGGGCCAGGTAGCCAGTTGGTCAGGGCCACAATATAGTCCTTTAGTCTCATTCGGCCTGATGGCCAGCTGGTGAGGGCCACAGCATAGTCCTTTAGTCTCTTTGGACCAGATGGCCAGTTGGTGAGGGCCACAGCATAGTCCTTTAGTCTCTATGGGCCAGATGGTGAGGGCCACAGCATAGTCCTTTAGTCTCTATGGGCCAGGTGGCCAGTTGGTGAGGGCCACAGCATAGTATTTTAGTCTCTATGGGCCAGGTGACCAGTTGGTGAGGGCCACAGAATAGTCCTTTAGTCTCTATGGGCCAGATGGCCAGCTGGTGAGGGCCACAGCATAGTCCTTTAGGGCCCCGTGTGGCTCAGTTGGTAGAGCATGGCGCTTGCAACGCCAGGGTTGTGGGTTCGATTCCCACGGGGGGCCAGTACAAAAAAGTATGAATGTATGTACTTGTAAGTCGCTCTGGATAAGAGCGTCTGCTAAATGACTTAAATGTAAATGTAAATGTAAATGTCTCTATGGACCAGATGGCCAGTTGGTGAGGGCCACAGCATAGTCCTTTAGTCTCTATGGGCCAGGTAGCCAGTTGGTGAGGGCCATAGCATAGTCATTTAGTCTCTATGGGCCAGATGGCCAGTTGGTGAGGGCCACAGCATAGTCCTTTAGTCTCTATGGACCAGATGGCCAGTTGGTGAGGGCCACAGCATAGTCCTTTAGTCTCTATGGGCCAGATGGCTAGTTGGTGAGGTCCACAGCATAGTCCTTTAGTCTCTATGGGCCAGATGGCCAGTTTGGTGAGGGCCACAGCATAGTCTTTTAGTCTCTATGGGCCAGTTGACCAGTTGGTGAGGGCCACAGCATAGTCCTTTAGTCTCTATGGGCCAGATGGCCAGTTGGTAAGGTCCACAGCATAGTCCTTTAGTCTCTATGGGCCAGATGGCCAGTTGGTGAGGGCCACAGAATAGTCTTTTAGTCTCTATGGGCCAGTTGACCAGTTGGTGAGGGCCACAGCATAGTCCTTTAGTCTCTATGGGCCAGATGGCCAGTTGGTAAGGTCCACAGCATAGTCCTTTAGTCTCTATGGGCCAGATGGCCAGTTGGTGAGGGCCACAGAATAGTCTTTTAGTCTCTATGGGCCAGTTGACCAGTTGGTGAGGGCCACAGCATAGTCCTTTAGTCTCTATGGGCCAGATGGCCAGTTGGTAAGGTCCACAGCATAGTCCTTTAGTATCTATGGGCCAGATGGCCAGTTGGTAAGGGCCACAGAATAGTCCTTTAGTCTCTATGGGCCAGATGGCCAGTTGGTGAGGGCCACAGCATAGTCCTTTAGTCTCTATGGGCCAGATGGCTAGTTGGTGAGGGCCACAGCATAGTCTTTTAGTCTCTATGGGCCAGGTGACCAGTTGGTGAGGGCCACAGCATAGTCCTTTAGTCTCTATTGGCCAGATGGTAAGGGCCACAGCATAGTCCTTTAGTCTCTATGGGCCAGATGGCCAGTTGGTAAGGGCCACAGAATAGTCCTTTAGTCTCTATGGGCCAGAGGGACAGATGGTGAGGGCCACAGCATAGTCCTTTAGTATCTATGGGCCAGATGGCCAGTCGGTGAGGGCCATAGCATAGTCATTTAGTCTCTATGGGCCAGGTGCCCAGTTGGTGAGGGCCACAGAATAGTCATTTAGTCTCTATGGGCCAGGTGGCCAGTTGGTGAGGGCCACAAAATAGTCCTTAAGTCTCTATGGGCCAGATGGCCAGCTGGTGAGGGCCACAGCATAGTCCTTTAGTCTCTATGGACCAGATGGCCAGTTGGTGAGGGCCACAGCATAGTCCTTTAGTCTCTATGGGCCAGGTAGCCAGTTGGTGAGGGCCATAGCATAGTCCTTTAGTCTCTATGGGCCAGATGGCTAGTTGGTGAGGGCCACAGCATAGTCCTTTAGTCTCTATGGGCCAGATGGCCAGTTGGTGAGGGCCACAGCATAGTCTTTTAGTCTCTATGGGCCAGTTGACCAGTTGGTGAGGGCCACAGCATAGTCCTTTAGTCTCAATGGGCCAGATGGCCAGTTGGTGAGGGCCACAGCAAAGTCTTTTAGTCTCTATGGGCCAGTTGACCAGTTGGTGAGGGCCACAGCATAGTCCTTTAGTCTCTATGGGCCAAATGGCCAGTTGGTAAGGTCCACAGAATAGTCCTTAAGTCTCTATGGGCCAGATGGCCAGCTGGTGAGGGCCACAGCATAGTCCTTTAGTATCTATGGACCAGATGGCCAGTTGGTGAGGGCCACAGCATAGTCCTTTAGTCTCTATGGGCCAGGTAGCCAGCATAGTCATTTAGTCTCTATGGGCCAGATGGCCAGTTGGTGAGGGCCACAGCATAGTCCTTTAGTCTCTATGGACCAGATGGCCAGTTGGTGAGGGCCACAGCATAGTCCTTTAGTCTCTATGGGCCAGATGGCTAGTTGGTGAGGGCCACAGCATAGTATTTTAGTCTCTATGGGCCAGTTGACCAGTTGGTGAGGGCCACAGCATAGTCCTTTAGTCTCTATGGGCCAGATGGCCAGTTGGTAAGGTCCACAGCATAGTCCTTTAGTCTCTATGGGCCAGATGGCCAGTTGGTGAGGGCCACAGCATAGTATTTTAGTCTCTATGGGCCAGTTGACCAGTTGGTGAGGGCCACAGCATAGTCCTTTAGTCTCTATGGGCCAGATGGCCAGTTGGTAAGGTCCACAGCATAGTCCTTTAGTCTCTATGGGCCAGAGGGAAAGATGGTGAGGGCCACAGCATAGTCCTTTAGTCTCTATGGGCCAGAGGGACAGATGGTGAGGGCCACAGCATAGTCCTTTAGTCTCTATGGGCCAGGTGGCCAGTTGTTGAGGGCCACAATATAGTCCTTTAGTCTCATTCGGCCAGATGGCCAGCTGGTGAGGGCCACAGCATAGTCCTTTAGTCTCTATGGACCAGATGGCCAGTTGGTGAGGGCCACAGCATAGTCCTTTAGTCTCTATGGGCCAGGTAGCCAGTTGGTGAGGGCCATAGCATAGTCATTTAGTCTCTATGGGCCAGATGGCCAGTTGGTGAGGGCCACAGCATAGTCCTTTAGTCTCTATGGACCAGATGGCCAGTTGGTGAGGGCCACAGCATAGTCCTTTAGTCTCTGTGGGCCAGATGGCCAGTTGGTAAGGTCCACAGCATAGTCCTTTAGTCTCTATGGGCCAGGTAGCCAGTTGGTGAGGGCCACAGCATAGTCATTAAGTCTCTATGGGCCAGATGGCCAGTTGGTGAGGGCCACAGAATAGTCCTTTAGTCTCTATGGGCCAGATGGTGTGGGCCACAGCATAGTCCTTTAGTCTCTATGGGCCAGGTGGCCAGTTGGTGAGGGCCACAGCATAGTATTTTAGTCTCTATGGGCCAGGTGACCAGTTGGTGAGGGCCACAGCATAGTCCTTTAGTCTCTATGGGCCAGATGGCCAGTTGGTGAGGGCCACATTATAGTCCTTTAGTCTCTATGGGCCAGATGGCCAGTTGGTGAGGGCCACAGAATAGTCCTTTAGTCTCTATGGGCCAGATGGACAGCTGGTGAGGGCCACAGCATAGTCCTTTAGTCTCTATGGACCAGATGGCCAGTTGGTGAGGGCCACAGCATAGTCCTTTAGTCTCTATGGGCCAGGTAGCCAGTTGGTGAGGGCCATAGCATAGTCATTTAGTCTCTATGGGCCAGATGGCCAGTTGGTGAGGGCCACAGCATAGTCCTTTAGTCTCTATGGACCAGATGGCCAGTTGGTGAGGGCCACAGCATAGTTCTTTAGTCTCTATGGGCCAGATGGCCAGCTGGTGAGGGCCACAGCATAGTCCTTTAGTCTCTATGGACCAGATGGCCAGTTGGTGAGGGCCACAGCATAGTCCTTTAGTCTCTATGGGCCAGGTAGCCAGTTGGTGAGGGCCATAGCATAGTCCTTTAGTCTCTATGGGCCAGATGGCTAGTTGGTGAGGGCCACAGCATAGTCCTTTAGTCTCTATGGGCCAGATGGCCAGTTGGTGAGGGCCACAGCATAGTCTTTTAGTCTCTATGGGCAAGTTGACCAGTTGGTGAGGGCCACAGCATAGTCCTTTAGTCTCTATGGGCCAGATGGCCAGTTGGTAAGGTCCATAGCATAGTCCTTTATTCTCTATGGGCCAGATGGCCAGTTGGTGAGGGCCACAGAATAGTCTTTTAGTCTCTATGGGCCAGTTGACCAGTTGGTGAGGGCCACAGCATAGTCCTTTAGTCTCTATGGGCCAGATGGCCAGTTGGTAAGGTCCACAGAATAGTCCTTAAGTCTCTATGGGCCAGATGGCCAGCTGGTGAGGGCCACAGCATAGTCCTTTAGTATCTATGGACCAGATGGCCAGTTGGTGAGGGCCACAGCATAGTCCTTTAGTCTCTATGGGCCAGGTAGCCAGCATAGTCATTTAGTCTCTATGGGCCAGATGGCCAGTTGGTGAGGGCCACAGCATAGTCCTTTAGTCTCTATGGACCAGATGGCCAGTTGGTGAGGGCCACAGCATAGTCCTTTAGTCTCTATGGGCCAGATGGCTAGTTGGTGAGGGCCACAGCATAGTATTTTAGTCTCTATGGGCCAGTTGACCAGTTGGTGAGGGCCACAGCATAGTCCTTTAGTCTCTATGGGCCAGATGGCCAGTTGGTAAGGTCCACAGCATAGTCCTTTAGTCTCTATGGGCCAGATGGCCAGTTGGTGAGGGCCACAGAATAGTATTTTAGTCTCTATGGGCCAGTTGACCAGTTGGTGAGGGCCAAAGCATAGTCCTTTAGTCTCTATGGGCCAGATGGCCAGTTGGTAAGGGCCACAGAATAGTCCTTTAGTCTCTATGGGCCAGAGGGACAGATGGTGAGGGCCACAGCATAGTCCTTTAGTCTCTATGGGCCAGGTGGCCAGTTGGTGAGGGCCATAGCATAGTCATTTAGTCTCTATGGGCCAGATGGCCAGTTGGTGAGGGCCACAGAATAGTCCTTTAGTCTCTATGGGCCAGAGGGAAAGATGGTGAGGGCCACAGCATAGTCCTTTAGTCTCTATGGGCCAGAGGGACAGATGGTGAGGGCCACAGCATAGTCCTTTAGTCTCTATGGGCCAGGTGGCCAGTTGGTGAGGGCCACAATATAGTCCTTTAGTCTCATTCGGCCAGATGGCCAGCTGGTGAGGGCCACAGCATAGTCCTTTAGTCTCTATGGACCAGATGGCCAGTTGGTGAGGGCCACAGCATAGTCCTTTAGTCTCTATGGGCCAGGTAGCCAGTTGGTGAGGGCCATAGCATAGTCATTTAGTCTCTATGGGCCAGATGGCCAGTTGGTGAGGGCCACAGCATAGTCCTTTAGTCTCTATGGACCAGATGGCCAGTTGGTGAGGGCCACAGCATAGTCCTTTAGTCTCTGTGGGCCAGATGGCCAGTTGGTGAGGGCCACAGCATAGTCCTTTAGTCTCTATGGGCCAGGTGGCCAGTTGGTGAGGGCCACAGCATAGTATTTTAGTCTCTATGGGCCAGGTGACCAGTTGGTGAGGGCCACAGCATAGTCCTTTAGTCTCTATGGGCCAGATGGCCAGTTGGTGAGGGCCACATTATAGTCCTTTAGTCTCTATGGGCCAGATGGCCAGTTGGTGAGGGCCACAGAATAGTCCTTTAGTCTCTATGGGCCAGATGGACAGCTGGTGAGGGCCACAGCATAGTCCTTTAGTCTCTATGGACCAGATGGCCAGTTGGTGAGGGCCACAGCATAGTCCTTTAGTCTCTATGGGCCAGGTAGCCAGTTGGTGAGGGCCTTAGCATAGTCATTTAGTCTCTATGGGCCAGATGGCCAGTTGGTGAGGGCCACAGCATAGTCCTTTAGTCTCTATGGACCAGATGGCCAGTTGGTGAGGGCCACAGCATAGTTCTTTAGTCTCTATGGGCCAGATGGCTAGTTGGTGAGGGCCACAGCATAGTCCTTTAGTCTCTATGGGCCAGATGGCCAGTTTGGTGAGGGCCACAGCATAGTCTTTTAGTCTCTATGGGCCAGTTGACCAGTTGGTGAGGGCCACAGCATAGTCCTTTAGTCTCTGTGGGCCAGATGGCCAGTTGGTAAGGTCCACAGCATAGTCCTTTAGTCTCTATGGGCCAGATGGCTAGTTGATGAGGGACACAGAATAGTCTTTTAGTCTCTATGGGCCAGTTGACCAGTTGGTGAGGGCCACAGCATAGTCCTTTAGTCTCTATGGACCAGATGGCCAGTTGGTAAGGTCCACAGCATAGTCCTTTAGTATCTATGGGCCAGATGGCCAGTTGGTAAGGGCCACAGAATAGTCCTTTAGTCTCTATGGGCCAGATGGCCAGTTGGTGAGGGCCACAGCATAGTCCTTTAGGTTCTATGGGCCAGATGGCTAGTTGGTGAGGGCCACAGCATAGTCCTTTAGTCTCTATGGGCCAGATGGCCAGTTGGTGAGGGCCACAGCATAGTCTTTTAGTCTCTATGGGCCAGGTGACCAGTTGGTGAGGGCCACAGCATAGTCCTTTAGTCTCTATGGGCCAGATGGTAAGGGCCACAGCATAGTCCTTTAGTCTCTATGGGCCAGATGGCCAGTTGGTAAGTGCCACAGAATAGTCCTTTATTCTCTATGGGCCAGAGGGACAGATGGTGAGGGCCACAGCATAGTCCTTTAGTCTCTATGGGCCAGATGGCCAGTCGGTGAGGGCCATAGCATAGTCATTTAGTCTCTATGGGCCAGGTGGCCAGTTGGTGAGGGCCACAGAATAGTCATTTAGTCTCTATGGGCCAGATGGCCAGTTGGTGAGGGCCACAGAATATTCCTTAAGTCTCTATGGGCCAGATGGCCAGCTGGTGAGGGCCACAGCATAGTCCTTTAGTCTCTATGGACCAAATGGCCAGTTGGTGAGGGCCACAGCATAGTCCTTTAGTCTCTATGGGCCAGGTAGCCAGTTGGTGAGGGCCATAGCATAGTCATTTAGTCTCTATGGGCCAGATGGACAGTTGGTGAGGGCCACAGCATAGTCCTTTAGTCTCTATGGACCAGATGGCCAGTTGGTGAGGGCCACAGCATAGTCCTTTAGTCTCTATGGGCCAGATGGCCAGTTGGTGAGGGCCACAGCATAGTCCTTTAGTCTCTATGGGCCAGATGGCCAGTTGGTGAGGGCCACAGCATAGTCTTTTAGTCTCTATGGGCCAGTTGACCAGTTGGTGAGGGCCACAGCATAGTCCTTTAGTCTCTATGGGCCAGATGGCCAGTTGGTAAGGTCCACAGCGGAGTCCTTTAGTCTCTATGGGCCAGATGGCCAGTTGGTGAGGGCCACAGAATAGTATTTTAGTCTCTATGGGCCAGTTGACCAGTTGGTGAGGGCCACAGCATAGTCCTTTAGTCTCCATGGGCCAGATGGCCAGTTGGTAAGGGCCACAGAATAGTCCTTTAGTCTCTATGGGCCAGAGGGACAGATGGTGAGGGCCACAGCATAGTCCTTTAGTCTCTATGGGCCAGGTGGCCAGTTGGTGAGGGCCATAGCACAGTCATTTAGTCTCTATGGGCCAGATGGCCAGTTGGTGAGGGCCACAGAATAGTCCTTTAGTCTCTATGGGCCAGAGGGAAAGATGGTGAGGGCCAAAGCATAGTCCTCTAGTCTCTATGGGCCAGGTGACCAGTTTGTGAGGGCCACAGAATAGTCCTTTAGTCTCTATGTGCCAGAGGGACAGATGGTGAGGGCCACAGCATGGTCCTTTAGTCTCTATGGGCCAGATGGCCAGTTGATGAGGGCCACAGCATATCCCTTTAGTCTCTATGGACCAGATGGCCAGTTGGTGAGGTCCACAGCATAGTCCTTTAGTCTCTATGGACCAGATGGCCAGTTGGTGAGGGCCACAGCATAGTCCTTTAGTCTCTATGGGCCAGATGGCCAGTTGATGATGGCCACAGCATAGTCCTTTAGTCTCTATGGGCCAGAGGGACAGATGGTGAGGGCCACAGCATAGTCCTTTAGTCTCTATGGGCCAGGTGGCCAGTTGGTGAGGGCCACAATATAGTCCTTTAGTCTCATTCGGCCAGATGGCCAGCTGGTGAGGGCCACAGCATAGTCCTTTAGTCTCTATGGACCAGATGGCCAGTTGGTGAGGGCCACAGCATAGTCCTTTAGTCTCTGTGGGCCAGATAGCCAGTTGGTAAGGTCCACAGCATAGTCCTTTAGTCTCTATGGGCCAGATGGCCAGTTGGTGAGGGCCACAGAATAGTATTTTAGTCTCTATGGGCCAGTTGACCAGTTGGTGAGGGCCACAGCATAGTCCTTTAGTCTCTATGGGCCAGATGGCCAGTTGGTAAGGGCCACAGAATAGTCCTTTAGTCTCTATGGGCCAGGTGGCCAGTTGGTGAGGGCCACAGCATAGTACTTTAGTCTCTATGGGCCAGATGGCTAGTTGGTGAGGGCCACAACATAGTCCTTTAGTCTCTATGGGCCAGATGGCGAGTTGGTGAGGGCCACAGCATAGTATTTTAGTCTCTATGGGCCAGGTGACCAGTTGGTGAGGGCCACAGCATAGTCTTTTAGTCTCTATGGGCCAGATGGTAAGGGCCACAGCATAGTCCTTTAGTCTCTATGGGCCAGAGGGACAGATGGTGAGGGCCACAGCATAGTCCTTTAGTCTCTATGGGCCAGATGGCCAGTTGGTGAGGGCCACAGCATAGTCCTTTAGTCTCTATGGACCAGATGGCCAGTCGGTGAGGGCCACAGCATAGTCCTTTAGTCTCTATGGGTCAGATGGCCAGTTGGTAAGGTCCACAGCATAGTCCTTTAGTATCTATGGGCCAGATGGCCAGTTGGTAAGGGCCACAGAATAGTCCTTTAGTCTCTATGGGCCAGATGGCAAGTTGGTGAGGGCCACAGCATAGTCCTTTAGTCTCTATGGGCCAGATGGCTAGTTGGTGAGGGCCACAGCATAGTCCTTTAGTCTCTATGGGCCAGATGGCCAGTTGGTGAGGGCCACAGCATAGTCTTTTAGTCTCTATGGGCCAGGTGACCAGTTGGTGAGGGCCACAGCATAGTCCTTTAGTCTCTATGGGCCAGATGGTAAGGGCCACAGCATAGTCCTTTAGTCTCTATGGGCCAGATGGCCAGTTGGTAAGGGCCACAGAATAGTCCTTTAGTCTCTATGGGCCAGAGGGACAGATGGTGAGGGCCACAGCATAGTCATTTAGTCTCTATGGGCCAGATGGCCAGTCGGTGAGGGCCATAGCATAGTCATTTAGTCTCTATGGGCCAGGTGGCCAGTTGGTGAGGGCCACACAATAGTCATTTGGTCTCTATGGGCCAGATGGCCAGTTGGTGAGGGCCACAGAATAGTCCTTAAGTCTCTATGGGCCAGATGGCCAGCTGGTGAGGGCCACAGCATAGTCCTTTAGTCTCTATGGGCCAGATGGCCAGTTGATGATGGCCACAGCATAGTCCTTTAGTCTCTATGGGCCAGAGGGACAGATGGTGAGGGCCACAGCATAGTCCTTTAGTCTCTATGGGCCAGGTGGCCAGTTGGTGAGGGCCACAATATAGTCCTTTAGTCTCATTCGGCCAGATGGCCAGCTGGTGAGGGCCACAGCATAGTCCTTTAGTCTCTATGGACCAGATGGCCAGTTGGTGAGGGCCACAGCATAGTCCTTTAGTCTCTATGGGCCAGGTAACCAGTTGGTGAGGGCCATAGCATAGTCATTTAGTCTCTATGGGCCAGATGGCCAGTTGGTGAGGGCCACAGCATAGTCCTTTAGTCTCTATGGACCAGATGGCCAGTTGGTGAGGGCCACAGCATAGTCCTTTAGTCTCTGTGGGCCAGATGGCCAGTTGGTAAGGTCCACAGCATAGTCCTTTAGTCTCTATGGGCCAGATGGCCAGTTGGTGAGGGCCACAGAATAGTATTTTAGTCTCTATGGGCCAGTTGACCAGTTGCTGAGGGCCACAGCATAGTCCTTTAGTCTCTATGGGCCAGATGGCCAGTTGGTAAGGGCCACAGAATAGTCCTTTAGTCTCTATGGGCCAGGTGGCCAGTTGGTGAGGGCCACAGCATAGTCCTTTAGTCTCTATGGGCCAGATGGCTAGTTGGTGAGGGCCACAGCATAGTCCTTTAGTCTCTATGAGCCAGATGGCCAGTTGGTGAGGGCCACAGCATAGTATTCTAGTCTCTATGGGCCAGGTGACCAGTTGGTGAGGGCCACAGCATAGTCGTTTAGTCTCTATGGGCCAGATGGTAAGGGCCACAGCATAGTCCTTTAGTCTCTATGGGCCAGAGGGACAGATGGTGAGGGCCACAGCATAGTCCTTTAGTCTCTATGGGCCAGATGGCCAGTTGGTGAGGGCCACAGCATAGTCATTTAGTCTCTATGGGCCAGAGGGACAGATGGTGAGGGCCACAGCATAGTCCTTTAGTCTCTATGGACCAGATGGCCAGTCGGTGAGGGCCACAGCATAGTCCTTTAGTCTCTATGGACCAGATGGCCAGTTGGTGAGGGCCACAGCATAGTCCTTTAGTCTTTATGGGCCAGGTGGCCAGTTGGTGAGGGTCATAGCATAGTCATTTAGTCTCTATGGGCCAGATGGCCAGTTGGTGAGGGCCACAGCATAGTCCTTTAGTCTCTATGGACCAGATGGCCAGTTGGTGAGGGCCACAGCATAGTCCTTTAGTCTCTATGGACCAGATGGCCAGTTTGTGAGGGCCACAGCATAGTCCTTTAGTCTCTATGGGCCAGATGGCCAGTTGGTAAGGTCCACAGCATAGTCCTTTAGTCTCTATGGGCCAGATGGCCAGTTGGTGAGGGCCACAGAATAGTCATTTAGTCTCTATGGGCCAGATGGCCAGTTGGTGAGGGCCACAGCATAGTCCTTTAGTCTCTATGGGCCAGATGGCTAGTTGGTGAGGGCCACAGCATAGTCCTTTAGTCTCTATGGGCCAGATGGCCAGTTGGTGAGGGCCACAGCATAGTCTTTTAGTCTCTATGGGCCAGGTGACCAGTTGGTGAGGGCCACAGCATAGTCCTTTAGTCTCTATGGGCCAGATGGTGAGGGCCACAGCATAGTCCTTTAGTCTCTATGGGCCAGATGGCCAGTTGGTAAGGGCCACAGAATAGTAATTTAGTCTCTATGGGCCAGAGGGACAGATGTTGAAGGCCACAGCATAGTCCTTTAGACTCTATGGGCCAGATGGCCAGTTGGTGAGGGCCACAGCATAGTCCTTTAGTCTCTATGGGCCAGAGGGACAGATGGTGAGGGCCACAGCATAGTCCTTTAGTCTCTATGGACCAGATGGCCAGTTGGTGAGGGCCACAGCATAGTCCTTTAGTCTCTATGGGCCAGATGGCTAGTTGGTGAGGGCCACAGCATAGTCCTTTAGTCTCTATGGGCCAGATGGCCAGTTGGTGAGGGCCACAGCATAGTCGTTTAGTCTCTATGGGCCAGGTGGCCAGTTGGTGAGGGCCACAGCATAGTCCTTTAGTCTCTATGGGCCAGATGGCCAGTTGGTGAGGGCCACAGCATAGTCCTTTAGTCTCTATGGACCAGATGGCCAGTTGGTGAGGGCCACAGCATAGTCCTTTAGTCTCTGTGGGCCAGATGGCCAGTTGGTAAGGTCCACAGCATAGTCCTTTAGTCTCTATGGGCCAGATGGCCAGTTGGTGAGGGCCACAGAATAGTATTTTAGTCTCTATGGGCCAGTTGACCAGTTGCTGAGGGCCACAGCATAGTCCTTTAGTCTCTATGGGCCAGATGGCCAGTTGGTAAGGGCCACAGAATAGTCCTTTAGTCTCTATGGGCCAGGTGGCCAGTTGGTGAGGGCCACAGCATAGTCCTTTAGTCTCTATGGGCCAGATGGCTAGTTGGTGAGGGCCACAGCATAGTCCTTTAGTCTCTATGAGCCAGATGGCCAGTTAGTGAGGGCCACAGCATAGTATTCTAGTCTCTATGGGCCAGGTGACCAGTTGGTGAGGGCCACAGCATAGTCGTTTAGTCTCTATGGGCCAGATGGTAAGGGCCACAGCATAGTCCTTTAGTCTCTATGGGCCAGAGGGACAGATGGTGAGGGCCACAGCATAGTCCTTTAGTCTCTATGGGCCAGATGGCCAGTTGGTGAGGGCCACAGCATAGTCATTTAGTCTCTATGGGCCAGAGGGACAGATGGTGAGGGCCATAGCATAGTCCTTTAGTCTCTATGGACCAGATGGCCAGTCGGTGAGGGCCACAGCATAGTCCTTTAGTCTCTATGGACCAGATGGCCAGTTGGTGAGGGCCACAGCATAGTCCTTTAGTCTTTATGGGCCAGGTGGCCAGTTGGTGAGGGTCATAGCATAGTCATTTAGTCTCTATGGGCCAGATGGCCAGTTGGTGAGGGCCACAGCATAGTCCTTTAGTCTCTATGGACCAGATGGCCAGTTGGTGAGGGCCACAGCATAGTCCTTTAGTCTCTATGGACCAGATGGCCAGTTTGTGAGGGCCACAGCATAGTCCTTTAGTCTCTATGGGCCAGATGGCCAGTTGGTAAGGTCCACAGCATAGTCCTTTAGTCTCTATGGGCCAGATGGCCAGTTGGTGAGGGCCACAGAATAGTCATTTAGTCTCTATGGGCCAGATGGCCAGTTGGTGAGGGCCACAGCATAGTCCTTTAGTCTCTATGGGCCAGATGGCTAGTTGGTGAGGGCCACAGCATAGTCCTTTAGTCTCTATGGGCCAGATGGCCAGTTGGTGAGGGCCACAGCATAGTCTTTTAGTCTCTTTGGGCCAGGTGACCAGTTGGTGAGGGCCACAGCATAGTCCTTTAGTCTCTATATGCCAGATGGTGAGGGCCACAGCATAGTCCTTTAGTCTCTATGGGCCAGATGGCCAGTTGGTAAGGGCCACAGAATAGTAATTTAGTCTCTATGGGCCAGAGGGACAGATGTTGAAGGCCACAGCATAGTCCTTTAGTCTCTATGGGCCAGATGGCCAGTTGGTGAGGGCCACAGCATAGTCCTTTAGTCTCTATGGGCCAGAGGGACAGATGGTGAGGGCCACAGCATAGTCCTTTAGTCTCTATGGACCAGATGGCCAGTTGGTGAGGGCCACAGCATAGTCCTTTAGTCTCTATGGGCCAGATGGCTAGTTGGTGAGGGCCACAGCATAGTCCTTTAGTCTCTATGGGCCAGATGGCCAGTTGGTGAGGGCCACAGCATAGTCGTTTAGTCTCTATGGGCCAGGTGGCCAGTTGGTGAGGGCCACAGCATAGTCCTTTAGTCTCTATGGGCCAGATGGCCAGTTGGTGAGGGCCACAGCATGGGGAAAGAAAATTATGATCACCCTGTTGCAGGACAACTAAAACGTGTCGTGTATTTGAGTTTATTTTAGCTTTAAAAAAGGTTCCTGAAGATGATAAATTCCACTTTTCTATATAAAAATGGTTCATTAATTATAATCTACATATTAATGCAAGTGTCCTGTTGCTGCAGGATTATTCTCCTGCTTTAGCAAACTGGCTCAAATAAAGATCCAACATCTGTAGCAATATACCTCTCTCTAATTTATATGGTTCTACCAGGATATATATACCTCTCTCTAATGTATATGACTATATCAGGATATACATACCTCTCTCTAATGTATATGACTATGTCAGGATATATATACCTCTCTCTAATGTATATGGCTCTATCAGGATATATATACCTCTCTCTAATGTATATGACTATATCAGGATATATATACCTCTCTCTAATGTATATGGCTCTATCAGGATATATATACCTCTCTCTAATGTACATGACTATATCAGAATATATATACCTCTCTCTAATGTATATGACTATATCAGGATATATATACCTCTCTCTAATGTACATGACTATATCAGGATATATATACCTCTCTCTAATGTATATGACTATATCAGGATATATATACCTCTCTCTAATGTACATGACTATATCAGGATATATATACCTCTCTCTAATGTATATGGCTATATCAGGATATATATACCTCTCTCTAATGTATATGACTATATCAGGATTCACTTTTGACCATTTGACATCTTTTATTTACTGTTGTTTAGGCTGGTTGAATGAGTTGTCTATGAAAGCTACTTCATCTGCAAGAAAACAGGCGGCTGCACCAGTGACTGTAAGTTATGTGATTTCCTCATATGAAATTAAAAGTATGTTTGTAGCCTACGCAGTTACAAAATGGCTGTTGAAACTGTGGCACATATTTCTCTGTAACATTAAATAAATGTGTTGGTATGTAGGAAAGACGGGCAGACTCTCGTACTGTAGGTCTAGGCTACCTACAAACTATTATAAGGTTAGGACTACCTCAGACATTCAATAGTCAGAGTAGGTTTGAGCTATGATCACTGTTGTTGACAAACCTGATGGTGTCTATGAACTGATCTGAACAGGTTTAGACTGGTCATCTATGATATGTAGGCTATAGCTGAGGTATAGACCTCAATCTGCATATCACTAACAAACTGCTATTATACATTATAACCTAGTCTACTTTCCCGGGTGGCGCAGTGGTCTAGGGCACTGCATCGCAGTGCTAGCTTGTGCCACCAGAGTCTCTGGGTTCACGCCCAGGCTCTGTCGCAGCCGGCCGCAACCGGGAGGTCCGTGGGGCGACGCACAATTGGCATAGCGTCGTCCGGGTTAGGGAGGGGAGGGTTTGGCCGGTAGGGAGGGTTTGGCCGGTAGGGATATCCTTGTCTCAGTATGTAAAATAATAATAAAATGTATGGACTCTACTGTAAGTCGCTCTGGATAAGAGCGTCTGCTAAATGGCTAAAATGTAAATGTAAATAACATCTACATATCACTAACAACCCACTACTATACATTATAACCTAGTCTACTTTACATAATATAACATCTACATATCACTAAGAACCCACTACTATACATTATAACCTAGTCTACTTTACATAATATAACATCTACATATCACTAACAACCCACTATTATACATTATAACCTAGTCTACTTTACATAATATAACATCTACATATCACTAACAACCCACTATTATACATTATAACCTAGTCTACTTTACATAATATAACATCTACATATCACTAACAACCCACTACTATACATTATAACCTAGTATACTTTACATAATATAACATCTACATATCACTAACAACCCACTACTATACATTATAACCTAGCCTACTTTACATAATATAACATCTACATATCACTAACAACCCACTACTATACATTATAACCTAGCCTACTTTACATAATATAACATCTACATATCACTAACAACCCACTACTATACATTATAACCTAGTCTACTTTACATAATATAACATCTACATATCACTAACAACCCACTACTATACATTATAACCTAGTCTACTTTACATAATATAACATCTACATATCACTAACAAACCACTGCTATACATTATAACCTAGTCTACTTTACATAATATAACATCTACATATCACTAACAACCCACTATTATACATTATAACCTAGTCTACTTTACATAATATAACATCTACATATCACTAACAACCCACTATTATACATTATAACCTAGTCTACTTTACATAATATAACATCTGCATATCACTAACAACCCACTATTATACATTATAACCTAGTCTACTTTACATAATATAACATCTACATATCACTAACAACCCACTATTATACATTATAACCTAGTCTACTTTACATAATATAACATCTACATATCACTAACAACCCACTACTATACATTATAACCTAGTCTACTTTACATAATATAACATCTACATATCACTAACAACCCACTACTATACATTATAACCTAGTCTACTTTACATAATATAACATCTACATATCACTAACAACCCACTACTATACATTATAACCTAGTCTACTTTACATAATATAACATCTACATATCACTAACAACCCACTACTATACATTATAACCTAGCCTACTTTACATAATATAACATCTACATATCACTAACAACCCACTATTATACATTATAACCTAGTCTACTTTACATAATATAACATCTACATATCACTAACAACCCACTACTATACATTATAACCTAGTCTACTTTACATAATATAACATCTACATATCACTAACAACCCACTACTATACATTATAACCTAGTCTACTTTACATAATATAACATCTACATATCACTAACAACCCACTATTATACATTATAACCTAGTCTACTTTACATAATATAACATCTACATATCACTAACAACCCACTACTATACATTATAACCTAGTCTACTTTACATAATATAAC
Organism: Salvelinus fontinalis; assembly: GCF_029448725.1. Lineage (NCBI taxonomy): Eukaryota > Metazoa > Chordata > Actinopteri > Salmoniformes > Salmonidae > Salvelinus > Salvelinus fontinalis. Next base: position 549,614 of record NW_026600222.1, read on the forward strand.
ATCTACATATCACTAACAACCCACTACTATACATTATAACCTAGTCTACTTTACATAATATAACATCTACATATCACTAACAACCCACTACTATACATTATAACCTAGTCTACTTTACATAATATAACATCTACATATCACTAACAACCCACTACTATACATTATAACCTAGTCTACTTTACATAATATAACATCTACATATCACTAACAACCCACTACTATACATTATAACCTAGCCTACTTTACATAATATAACATCTACATATCACTAACAACCCACTACTATACATTATAACCTAGTCTACTTTACATAATATAACATCTACATATCACTAACAACCCACTGCTATACATTATAACATAGTCTACTTTACATGATTTAACATCTACATATCACTAACAACCCACTACTATACATTATAACATAGTCTACTTTACATAATATAACATCTACATATCACTAACAACCCACTACTATACATTATAACCTAGTCTACTTTACATAATATAACATCTACATATCACTAACAACCCACTACTATACATTATAACCTAGTCTACTTTACATAATATAACATCTACATATCACTAACTACCCACTACTATACATTATAACCTAGTCTACTTTACATAATATAACATCTACATATCACTAACAACCCACTACTATACATTATAACCTAGTCTACTTTACATAATATAACATCTACATATCACTAACAACCCACTACTATACATTATAACCTAGCCTACTTTACATAATATAACATTTCTTACCTGTTGCAAATAAACTTTCTGAATGGATCAAAGATTTCCCCCTCAGATCAATCATGTCCGTTTTAGCCCTTCTGTCTACATTCTCAGATACATTTAGAAAACAACAGATTGAAAGACAATAAATAGCCTACTTTCAATTCACACAAATAATTGTGAGACATGGCCTTGTGTTGCTGTACTGTTTATAACTACCTTTACAAACAGTGACTTATTATTATTATTATTGTTATTATTATTATTATTGTTGTTGCTGTACTGTCTATAACTACCTTAAAACCTCTACCGCTTCTCTCTCCCGGATCCGGGATCCTCCTCATCAAAAAAGCTGACTAGCATAGCCTAGCCTAACGGGACAGGGATATCATATAATATAATTTTCATGAAATCACAAGTCCAATACAGCAAATGAAAGATAAACATCTTGTGAATCCAGCCATCATTTCCGATTTTTTAAATGTTTTACAGCGAAAACACTATGTATTTCTATTAGCTAACCACAATAGCCAAACACACAACCGCATATTTTCACCATGTTTCCACCGCATAGGTAGCTTTCACAAAACTGACAAAATAGAGATAAAATTAGTCACTAACCAAGAAACAACTTCATCAGATGACAGTCTTATAACATGTTATACAATACATTTGTTTTGTTCGAAAATGTGCATATTTGAGGTATAAATCATATGTTTTACATTGCAGCTACCATCAAAAATATCACCAAAGCAGCCAGAATAATTACAGAGAGCAACGTGAAATACCTAAATACTCATCATAAAACATTTATGAAAAATACATGGTGTACAGCAAATGAAAGATAAACATCTTGTGAATCCAGCCAATATTTCCGATTTTTTAAGTGTTTTACAGCGAAAACACAATATAGAATTATATTAAATTACGACAATAGCCAAACACACAAACTCATTTATTCACCGCAAAGGTAGCTTTCGCAAAAACCAGCAAAAGATATAAAATGAATCACTAACCTTGAACAAATTCATCAGATGACAGTCTTATAACATCAGGTTATACAATACAATTATGTTTTGTTCGAAAATGTGCATATTTATAGCTACAAATCCTGGTTATACATTGTGAATACGTAGCATCGATTCACCAGAATCTCCGGAGATATTTTGGACACTCACCTAATCTGACCAAAGAACTCATCATAAACTTTACATAAAAACACTTGTTGTATGGCAAATGAAAGATACACTGGTTCTTAATGCAACTGCTGTGTTAGATTTTTTTAAATAACTTTACCATAACATACAGCTTGCGTTATTGCGAGACAGCACTCACCAAAACGGCGGAGAATAGGACTCAACATTTTACACAGAAATACGAAATAACATCATAAATGTTTTCTTACTTTTGTTGAGCTTCCATCAGAATGTTGTACAAGGAGTCCTTGGTCCAGAATAAATCGTTGTTTGGTTTTAGAATGTCCATTTCCTCTGTCGAATTCGCGCCACAATGCTAGCCAAGGTTGCTTACATTCCCATCCTCTCTTGACGCAAAGAACGGAAAACTCCAAAAGTCCCAATAAACGTTGAATAAACTGATAAAACTCGGTTGAAAAAACCTACTTTATGATGTTATTATCATATGTATCAAATAAAATCAGAGCCGGAGATATTCGCCGTGTATACAGGCGAACGCTTTTCAGAAGACAATGTCGAGCTCCCCCGGCGCGCCTTCGAAGACAAAGGAAATTCCGGACCTGTCACTCCAAAAGCTCTTGTTCGGCCTCAGATCAAGCTAGACACCCCATTCCACCTTCCACTGCCTGTTGACATCTAGTGGAAGGCGTATGAAGTGCATGCATATCGATAAATAAAAGCCAGTAGAATAGGCAGGCCCTGAAACAGAGCCTCGTTTTCAGATTTTTCACTTCCTATATGGAAGTTTGCTGCAAAATGAGTTCTGTTTTACTCACAGATATAATTCAAACAGTTTTAGAAACGTCAGAGTGTTTTCTATCCAATACTAATAATAATATGCATATTGTATGATCTAGAAAAGAGTACGAGGCCGTTTCATTTGGGCACGATTTTTTCCAAAGTGAAAACAGCGCCCCCGTATTGACAAGAAGTTATTAACAAACAGTGACTTATTATTATTATTGACAGTTACCATGGAGATATCATTTCACAGCTACATATTCATGTGATTGCATTAAATCATCTGATTGTTTCTATGTCTGTTAGTAAATGTTTTATAGGAGATAATTAATAAATGATAACAAGAATTACTGTGTTAACCACAACCAACATGTTGGATCTCTGTTTAGGGGTCAGTGCTCTAAAATGAGTCTCTCTGGGGAGAGAGAGGAGGGGGGCCCTGCCTCTAAAATGAGTCTCTCTGGGGAGAGAGAGGAGGGGGGTCCTGCCTCTGAAATGAGTCTCTCTGGGGAACATGACACCAAAGCTAAGAGGTGAGATGACAATTTTTTAAATAATTATTAACAGTTTATTTCCAAAATACATCACATTTGTTTTTTCATCAGAAATAGTTGCTTATGGGTACCTTCAATATTACTGTTCTCAGATGATCAGTTAATAGATTTTAGATGGGTATATCTTTATTCAATTATTAGTACTATTATTACTGTCCTTCAATATTACTGTTCTCAGATGATCAGTTAATAGATTTTAGATGGGTATATCTTTATTAAATTATTATTACTATTATTACTGTCCTTCAATATTACTGTTCTCAGATGATCAGTTAATAGATTTTAGATGGGTATATCTTTATTAAATTATTATTACTATTATTACTGTCCTCTTGTTCAAGATGTGGCCGATTTAAACAGACAGAATACATTTTTAAATTAAGATTATTATTTTATTTTTTTATCCGATTATTTTTTTGGGGCTGCTGGGTAATTTGATATGCATCGAAATCTTAATTCGTAGACATCAAATTGAGCAAATGCTGCGCAGGTTCACTGAGTTACAAACCAAATGGACAGGTCTAGCTCATTGATTTGTAGATCTGACGCAGTTGTTACCTCAGATTATGAGCCTAGCAAGTGTCACTAATGAGTTATGTAGTACCCACAGAAGGCCACAGGAAGGAGCAAGCGAGCTATAAACCCATAATGTTTTTTGCCTTAAAAACCCTAAACCTAACAATCAATCAAATGTATTTATAAAGCCCTTTTTACATCAGCAGATGTCACAAAGTGCTATACAGAAAATCTAACCCAACATATGTAGGGTATATTACCTGTTTTATATTATTATAAATTATTAAATTAGTATTACCTATTTTAGCCTTAACCCTTAATTAGTTAACCTTAATTCTAGGGTAGGGTAGAGTAGAACACTTCTAGAAACTATTTTAGTACTAAATAGCATTTTGATTATTTTGTTAATCAAACCTGTCTTAGCATTTTGCTTTTATTGTTTTGTTATTTTATTATATGTATTATTGGAAGGCAGAACACTTGATAAACAAGACACATTAGTTTTATTTTGCAAATATGGTTTGAACTGTGTGACCTAGTAACCTCTATGTGAAAGTCCAGCAATTGGCGTAGGATAGATGGGCAGGTTTGAGATCTAAGGAATTAATGAGAAAAATACACTTTATTTTTCAGCTGCCTCACCAATGTCTGTACGTAAATTAATAACTTTAATTGCTAAATATTTTCATTAGATGGCAGCATAAGACCACGAAGCACCAGTTATAGGCTAGAAGCAGCAATATGATTGACATAAAATAGCATGCAAACACAGACTATATGTCCCATGATTTTCTAAAATGGTCACTAATTACTTTAGATAGCTGTATATCTCGTATTAGGGCTGTGTTGCTTTTGGGAGAGCAACAAAATAGTGACAATAGCAGGTATTGAACCCTGGGTAAATAATCACAAGTCATAAACTCAACCCTAGTATACAAGTACACATTGTAAAAAATAATCTTAATTTACATTTACATTTAAGTCATTTAGCAGACGCTCTTATCCAGAGCGACTTACAAATTAATAACTGATATTGCGAGTAAACAACCTCGGAATAGAAAAGACAAGAGTGCATCTTCCAGCCCTCCAATAAATTACATAATTCAACCCTCCCGGTTAGTAAATTTACCTCAACATGTCCTTCGCTTTCAGATAAAAACAGGTAATAATAAACACGAATGATCATTATATTACTTCACAGTAATCTGTTAAATGCTTTTTCAGTCCTTCCTCTTGCGTTAGCAGTGTGGAAAGGGACAGAAAGAAGCACACAGGAGTTTTCCTGTGAGGGGGAGTGGTGGTGTATCCAGGGAGAAAACTAAACTCATCTTCTGAAATGTCATTTATGGTCTTATGCTGCCATCTATTGGAATAATTTAGCAACTGCAGTAGTACTGAATAAAGTGTAATTCCTTACTAAAGTAGTAATTACTCAGAATAATTACGCAAAATATACAAAATATACAATCTTCTAGTTAATTTTACCACTTACAACCATAAAATAACCACTTATAGCACAACAAACAAATAAACTGACATAAACCAAAACCACCATACATTTAGTTAATTTAGTTAATTTAGTTAATTTAGTTAATTACCAAATTGAGCCAGTCACATTTGAGAGTGAGGCAGATACATGTATAGCATTTTGCAAAAAAAACATGATTTTTGTCTCTCTGAAATGAAACCATCAGGTGATAGATTTTAAACAAGTCCCTGTCTGTGAGAGATGTAATGTTTGTCTCTGTTGTGTTGAAGTCCAATCAAGCAGGAGAGACCAGCCTCCCCTGTACCCAGTTGTGTGTCCCTGAAGAGTGACAAGTCTATGATGCAGCCTATAAACTTTAGAGAGGGAGACTTTTCTACTGAACAAAGGTAAGAAGAACTCACGGGTCATGGTCAGTGAGTTAAACAACACTGTCTCTAGTCATTTCTCCTCTCCCATTTTCCCATTTCTTTTTGTTGTTTTCATAATCCATAGGCTAATCATTTTGTCCATTTTCATAGTCCTAAAACAATATTAAACAAACACAACATTCCCCCCCTCCCTCCCTGTGTGTGTGTGTGTGTGTGTGTGTGTGTGTGTGTGTGTGTGTGTGTGTGTGTGTGTGTGTGTGTGTGTGTGTGTGTGTGTGTGTGTGTGTGTGTGTGTGTGTGTGTGTGTGTGTGTGTGTGTGTGTGTGTGTGTGTGTGTGTGTGTGTGTGTGTGTGCGCGCGTGCTCCCTGGATAAAGAGATATAATCTTTATCCTGATAGCCAAGTCAGTTTTACCCCTACCTACATGTACATATTACCTCAATTACCTCAACTACCTGGTACCCCTGCACATTGACTCAGTACTGGTCTCCTTATTGCCTCATTATTACCTCAACTACCTGGTACCCCTGCACATTGACTCAGTACTGGTACTCCTTATAGCCTCATTATTACCTCAACTACCTGGTACCCCTGCCAGCAGCATACCACCCTGTATACCACTGCTGGCTTGCTTCTGAAGCTAAGCAGGGTTGGTCCTGGTCAGTCCCTGGATGGGAGACCAGGTGCTGCTGGAAGTGGTGTTGTAGGGCCAGTAGGAGGCACTCTTTCCTCTGGTCTAAACAAAGAGCCCAATGCCCCAGGGCAGTGATTGGGGACACTGCTCTGTGTAGGGTGCCGTCTTTCGGATGGGACGTTAAACGGGTGTCCTGACTCTCTGAGGTCATTAAAGATCCCATGGCACTTATCGTAAGAGTAGGGGTGTTAACCCCGGTGTCCTGGCTAAATTCCCAATCTAGCCCTCAACCATCACGGTCACCTAATAATCCCCAGTTTACAATTGGCTCATTCATCCCCCTCCTCTCCCCTGTAACTATTCCCCAGGTCGTTGCTGCAAATGACAACGTGTTCTCAGTCAACTTACCTGGATAAATAAAAAAATAAAAAAACATTGACTCAGTACTGGTACTCCTTATAGTCTCATTATTACCTCAACTACCTGGTACCCCTGCACATTGACTCAGTACTGGTACTCCTTATAGTCTCATTATTACCTCAACTACCTGGTACCCCTGCACATTGACTCTGTACTGGTACTCCTTATAGTCTCATTATTACCTCAACTACCTGGTACCCCTGCACATTGACTCAGTACTGGTACTCCTTATTGCCTCATTATTACCTCAACTACCTGGTACCCCTGCACATTGACTCAGTACTGGTACTCCTTATAGTCTCATTATTACCTAAACTACCTGGTACCCTGCACATTGACTAGGTACTGGTCTCCTTAAAGCCTCATCTCTGAGAGTGGGGCACATATTTATTATTATTGTGTAAAACCTGGCAGTACTACTGATTTCTCTGAGAGTGAGGCAGATATATATTATTACTGTGTAAAACCTAGCAGTACTACTGATTTCTCTGAGATTGAGGCAGATATATAATATTACTGAGTAAAACCTAGCAGTACTACTGATTTCTCTGAGAGTGAGGCAGATATATATTATTACTGTGTAAAACCTAGCAGTACTACTGATTTCTCTGAGAGTGAGGCAGATATATATTATTACTGTGTAAAACCTAGCAGTACTACTGATTTCTCTGAGAGTGAGGCAGATATATATTATTACTGTGTAAAACCAAGCAGTACTACTGATTTCTCTGAGAGTGAGGCAGATATATATATTATTACTGTGTAAAACCTAGCAGTACTACTGATTTCTCTGAGAGTGAGGCAGATATATATTATTACTGTGTAAAACCTAGCAGTACTACTGATTTCTCTGAGACTGAGGCAGATATATATTATTACTGTGTAAAACCTAGCAGTACTACTGATTTCTCTGAGAGTAAGGCAGATATATAGCATTTTGAAAAAAAAACATTTGACTCTGAAATGAAAACATCAAATGATATAATTTAATCAAATACATGTATGTCATTGAAAAACCCCATGCCATGATTAGATAGTGAAACAACACCAATCTCTTTTATAATTTATTTTTAGTAAAAGTTCATTTATGACAGTTTCTGAAAAGTGACATATAGCGTTTTGGAGTTAAACTCTTCTTATGTTTCCCCATCTGGGCTCAGAGTAGATGAGAGATGTAATGTTTGTCTCTGTTGTGTTGAAGACCAATCAAGCAGGAGAGACCAGCCTCCCCTGTACCCAGCTGTGTGTCCATGAAGAGTGACAAGTCTATGATGCAGCCTATAAACTTTAGAGAGGGAGACTTTTCTACTGAACAAAGGTAAGAAGAACTCATGGGTCCTGGTCAGTGAGATAAACAACACTGTCTCTAGTCATTTCTCCTCTCCCATTTTCACATTTATTTTTGTTGTTTTCATAATCCATAGGCTAATCATTTTGTCCATTTTCATAGTCCTAAAACAATATTAAACAAACACAACGTTCCCTCCCTGTGTGTGTGTGTGTGTGTGTGTGTGTGTGTGTGTGTGTGTGTGTGTGTGTGTGTGTGTGTGTGTGTGTGTGTGTGTGTGTGTGTGTGTGTGTGTGTGTGTGTGTGTGTGTGTGTGTGTGTGTGTGTGTGTGTGTGTGTGTGTGTGTGTGTGTGCGCGCGCTCCCTGGATAAAGAGATATAATCTCTATCCTGATAGCCAAGTCAGTTTTACCCCTACCTACATGTACATATTACCTCAATTACCTCAACTACCTGGTACCCTGCACATTGACTCAGTACTGGTTCTCCGTATAGCCTCATTATTACCTCAACTACCTGGTACCCTGCACATTGACTCAGTACTGGTTCTCCTTATAGTCTCATTATTACCTCAACTACCTGGTACCCCTGCACATTGACTCAGTACTGGTACTCCTTATAGTCTCATTATTACCTCAACTACCTGGTACCCTGCACATTGACTCAGTACTGGTACTCCTTATAGTCTCATTATTACCTCAACTACCTGGTACCCTGCACATTGACTCAGTACTGGTTCTCCTTATAGTCTCATTATTACCTCAACTACCTGGTACCCCTGCACATTGACTCAGTACTGGTACTCCTTATAGTCTCATTATTACCTCAACTACCTGGTACCCTGCACATTGACTCAGTACTGGTTCTCCGTATAGCCTCATTATTACCTCAACTACCTGGTACCCTGCACATTGACTCAGTACTGGTTCTCCTTATAGTCTCATTATTACCTCAACTACCTGGTACCCCTGCACATTGACTCAGTACTGGTACTCCTTATAGTCTCATTATTACCTCAACTACCTGGTACCCTGCACATTGACTCAGTACTGGTACTCCTTATAGTCTCATTATTACCTCAACTACCTGGTACCCTGCACATTGACTCAGTACTGGTACTCCTTATAGTCTCATTATTACCTCAACTACCTGGTACCCTGCACATTGACTCAGTACTGGTACTCCTTATAGCCTCATTATTACTTCAACTACCTGGTACCCCTGCACATTGACTCAGCACTGGTCTCCTTAAAGCCTCATCTCTGAGAGTGAGGCAGATATATATTATTACTGTGTAAAACCTAGCAGTACTACTGATTTCTCTGAGAGTGGGGCAGATATATATTATTACTGTGTAAAACCTAGCAGTACCACTGATTTCTCTGAGTGAGGCAGATATATATTATTACTGTGTAAAACCTAGCAGTACTACTGATTTCTCTGAGAGTGAGGCAGATATATATTATTACTGTGTAAAACCTAACAGTACTACTGATTACTCTGAGAGTGAGGCAGATATATATTATTACTGTGTTAAACCTAACAGTACTACTGATTACTCTGAGAGTGAGGCAGATATATAGCATTTTGAAAAAAAAATGTTTGACTCTCTGAAATGAAAACATCAAATGACATAATTTAATCAAATACATGTCTGTCATTGAAAAACCCCATGCCATGATTAGATAGTGAAACAACACCAATCTCTTTTATAATTTATTTTTAGTAAAAGTTCATTTATGACAGTTTCTGAAAAGTGACATATAGCGTTTTGGAGTTAAACTCTTCTTCTGTTTCCCCATCTGAGCTCAGAGTAGATGAGAGATGTAATGTTTGTCTCTGTTGTGTTGAAGTCCAATCAAGCAGGAGAGACCAGCCTCCCCTGTACCCAGCTGTGTGTCCATGAAGAGTGACAAGTCTATGATGCAGCCTATAAACTTTAGAAAGGGAGACTTTTCTACTGAACAAAGGTAAGAAGAACTCATGGGTCCTGGTCAGTGAGATAAACAACACTGTCTCTAGTCATTTCTCCTCTCCCATTTTCACATTTATTTTTGTTGTTTTCATAATCCATAGGCTAATCATTTTGTCCATTTTCATAGTCCTAAAACAATATTAAACAAACACAACGTTCCCTCCCTGTGTGTGTGTGTGTGTGTGTGTGTGTGGTGTGTGTGTGTGTGTGTGTGTGTGTGTGTGTGTGTGTGTGTGTGTGTGTGTGTGTGTGTGTGTGTGTGTGTGTGTGTGTGTGTGTGTGCGCGCGCTCCCTGGATAAAGAGATATAATCTCTATCCTGATAGCCAAGTCAGTTTTACCCCTACCTACATGTACATATTACCTCAATTACCTCAACTACCTGGTACCCTGCACATTGACTCAGTACTGGTTCTCCGTATAGCCTCATTATTACCTCAACTACCTGGTACCCTGCACATTGACTCAGTACTGGTTCTCCTTATAGTCTCATTATTACCTCAACTACCTGGTACCCCTGCACATTGACTCAGTACTGGTACTCCTTATAGTCTCATTATTACCTCAACTACCTGGTACCCTGCACATTGACTCAGTACTGGTACTCCTTATAGTCTCATTATTACCTCAACTACCTGGTACCCCTGCACATTGACTCAGTACTGGTACTCCTTATAGTCTCATTATTACCTCAACTACCTGGTACCCTGCACATTGACTCAGTACTGGTACTCCTTATAGTCTCATTATTACCTCAACTACCTGGTACCCTGCACATTGACTCAGTACTGGTACTCCTTATAGTCTCATTATTACCTCAACTACCTGGTACCCTGCACATTGACTCAGTACTGGTACTCCTTATAGCCTCATTATTACTTCAACTACCTGGTACCTTGCACATTGACTCAGTACTGATACTCCTTATAGTCTCATTATTACCTCAACTACCTGGTACCCCTGCACATTGACTCAGCACTGGTCTCCTTAAAGCCTCATCTCTGAGAGTGAGGCAGATATATATTATTACTGTGTAAAACCTAGCAGTACTACTGATTTCTCTGAGAGTGGGGCAGATATATATTATTACTGTGTAAAACCTAGCAGTACCACTGATTTCTCTGAGTGAGGCAGATATATATTATTACTGTGTAAAACCTAGCAGTACTACTGATTTCTCTGAGAGTGAGGCAGATATATATTATTACTGTGTAAAACCTAACAGTACTACTGATTACTCTGAGAGTGAGGCAGATATATATTATTACTGTGTTAAACCTAACAGTACTACTGATTACTCTGAGAGTGAGGCAGATATATAGCATTTTGAAAAAAAAATGTTTGACTCTCTGAAATGAAAACATCAAATGACATAATTTAATCAAATACATGTCTGTCATTGAAAAACCCCATGCCATGATTAGATAGTGAAACAACACCAATCTCTTTTATAATTTATTTTTAGTAAAAGTTCATTTATGACAGTTTCTGAAAAGTGACATATAGCGTTTTGGAGTTAAACTCTTCTTCTGTTTCCCCATCTGAGCTCAGAGTAGATGAGAGATGTAATGTTTGTCTCTGTTGTGTTGAAGTCCAATCAAGCAGGAGAGACCAGCCTCCCCTGTACCCAGCTGTGTGTCCATGAAGAGTGACAAGTCTATGATGCAGCCTATAAACTTTAGAAAGGGAGACTTTTCTACTGAACAAAGGTAAGAAGAACTCATGGGTCCTGGTCAGTGAGATAAACAACACTGTCTCTAGTCATTTCTCCTCTCCCATTTTCACATTTATTTTTGTTGTTTTCATAATCCATAGGCTAATCATTTTGTCCATTTTCATAGTCCTAAAACAATATTAAACAAACACAACGTTCCCTCCCTGTGTGTGTGTGTGTGTGTGTGTGTGTGTGTGTGTGTGTGTGTGTGTGTGTGTGTGTGTGTGTGTGTGTGTGTGTGTGTGTGTGTGTGTGTGTGTGTGTGTGTGTGTGTGTGTGTGTGTGTGTGTGTGTGTGTGCGCGCGCTACCTGGATAAAGAGATATAATCTCTATCCTGATAGCCAAGTCAGTTTTACCCCTACCTACATGTACATATTACCTCAATTACCTCAACTACCTGGTACCCCTGCACATTGACTCAGTACTGGTCTCCTTATAGTCTCATTATTACCTCAACTACCTGGTACCCCTGCAAATTGACTCAGTATTGGTACTCCTTATAGCCTCATTATTACCTCAACTACCTGGTACCCCTGCACATTGACTCAGTACTGGTACTCCTTATAGCCTCATTATTACCTCAACTACCTGGTACCCCTGCACATTGACTCAGTACTGGTACTCCTTATAGTCTCATTATTACCTCAACTACCTGGTACCCTGCACATTGACTCAGTACTGGTACTCCTTATAGTCTCATTATTACCTAAACTACCTGGTACCCCTGCACATTGACTCAGTACTGGTACTCCTTATAGTCTCATTATTACCTCAACTACCTGGTACCCCTGCACATTGACTCAGTACTGGTACTCCTTATAGTCTCATTATTACCTCAACTACCTGGTACCCCTGCACATTGACTCAGCACTGGTCTCCTTAAAGCCTCATTTCTGAGAGTGAGGCAGATATATATTATTACTGTGTAAAACCTAGCAGTACTACTGATTTCTCTGAGAGTGAGGCAGATATATATTATTACTGTGTAAAACCTAGCAGGACAACTGATTTCTCTGAGACTGAGGCAGATATATATTATTACTGTATAAAACCTAGCAGTACTACTGATTCCTCTGAGTGAGGCAGATATATATTATTACTGTATTAAACCTAGCAGTACTACTGATTTCTCTGAGAGTGAGGCAGATATATAGCATTTTGAGAGAAAAAAATGTTTGACTCTCTGAAATGAAAACATCAAATGATATATTTCAATCAAATACATGTATGTCATTGAAAAACCCCATGCCATGATTAGATAGTGAAACAACACCAATCTCTTTTATAATTTATTTTTAGTAAAAGTTCATTCATGACAGTTTCTGAAAAGTGACATATAGCGTTTTGGAGTTAAACTCTTCTTCTGTTTCCCCATCTGAGCTCAGAGTAGATGAGAGATGTAATGTTTGTCTCTGTTGTGTTGAAGACCAATCAAGCAGGAGAGACCAGCCTACCCTGTACCCAGCTGTGTGTCCCTGAAGAGTGACAAGTCTATGATGCAGCCTATAAACTTTAGAGAGGGAGACTTTTCTACTGAACAAAGGTAAGAAGAACTCATGGTTCATGGTCAGTGAGTTAAACAACACTGTCTCTAGTCATTTCTCCTCTCCCATTTTCCCATTTCTTTTTGTTGTTTTCATAATCCATAGGCTAATCATTTTGTCCATTTTCATAGTCCTAAAACAATATTAAACAAACACAACGTTCCCTCCGTGTGTGTGTGTGTGTGTGTGTGTGTGTGTGTGTGTGTGTGTGTGTGTGTGTGTGTGTGTGTGTGTGTGTGTGTGTGTGTGTGTGTGTGTGTGTGTGTGTGTGTGTGTGTGTGTGTGTGTGTGTGTGTGTGTGTGTGTGTGTGCGCGCTCCCTGGATAAAGAGATATAATCTCTATCCTGATAGCCAAGTCAGTTTTACCCCTACCTACATGTACATATTACCTCAATTACCTCAACTACCTGGTACCCCTGCACATTGACTCAGTACTGGTACTCCTTATAGCCTCATTATTACCTCAACTACCTGGTACCCCTGCACATTGACTCAGTACTGGTACTCCTTATAGTCTCATTATTACCTCAACTACCTGGTAGCCCTGCACATTGACTCAGTACTGGTACTCTTTATAGTCTCATTATTACCTCAACTACCTGGTACCCCTGCACATTGACTCAGTACTGGTACTCCTTAAAGTCTCATTATTACCTCAACTACCTGGTACCCCTGCACATTGACTCAGTAGTGGTACTCCTTATAGTATCATTATTACCTCAACTACCTGGTACCCTGCACATTGACTCAGTACTGGTACTCTTTATAGTCTCATTATTACCTCAACTACCTGGTACCCCTGCACATTGACTCAGTACTGGTACTCCTTATAGTCTCATTATTACCTCAACTACCTGGTACCCCTGCACATTGACTCAGTACTGGTACTCCTTATAGTCTCATTATTACCTCAACTACCTGGTACACCTGCACATTGACTCAGTACTGGTACTCCTTATAGTCTCATTATTACCTCAACTACCTGGTACCCTGCACATTGACTCAGTACTGGTACTCCTTATAGTCTCATTATTACCTCAACTACCTGGTACCCCTGCACATTGACTCAGTACTGGTACTCCTTATAGTCTCATTATTACCTCAACTACCTGGTACCCCTGCACAGTGACTCAGCACTGGTCTCCTTAAAGCCTCATCTCTGAGAGTGAGGCACATATATATTATTACTGTGTAAAACCTAGCAGTACTACTGATTTCTCTGAGAGTGAGGCAGATATATATTATTACTGTGTAAAACCTAGCATTACTACTGATTTTTCTGAGAGTGAGGCAGATATATATTATTACTGTGTAAAACCTAGCAGTACTACTGATTTCTCTGAGAGTGAGGCAGATATATATTATTACTGTGTAAAACCTAGCAGTAATACTGATTTCTCTGAGACTGAGGCAGATATATATTATTACTGTATAAAACCTAGCAGTACTACTGATTCCTCTGAGTGAGGCAGATATATATTATTACTGTATTAAACCTAGCAGTACTACTGATTTCTCTGAGAGTGAGGCAGATATATAGCATTTTGAGAAAAAAAATGTTTGACTCTCTGAAATGAAAACATCAAATGATATATTTCAATCAAATACATGTATGTCATTGAAAAACCCCATGCCATGATTAGATAGTGAAACAACACCAATCTCTTTTATAATTTATTTTTAGTAAAAGTTCATTTATGACAGTTTCTGAAAAGTGACATATAGCGTTTTGGAGTTAAACTCTTCTTCTGTTTCCCCATCTGAGCTCAGAGTAGATGAGAGATGTAATGTTTGTCTCTGTTGTGTTGAAGACCAATCAAGCAGGAGAGACCAGCCTCCCCTGTACCCAGCTGTGTGTCCCTGAAGAGTGACAAGTCTATGATGCAGCCTATAAACTTTAGAGAGGGAGACTTTTCTACTGAACAAAGGTAAGAAGAACTCATGGGTCATGGTCAGTGAGTTAAACAACACTCTCTCTAATCATTTCTCCTCTCCCATTTTCCCATTTCTTTTTGTTGTTTTCATAATCCATAGGCTAATCATTTTGTCCATTTTCATAGTCCTAAAACAATATTAAACAAACACAACGTTCCCTCCCTGTGTGTGTGTGTGTGTGTGTGTGTGTGTGTGTGTGTGTGTGTGTGTGTGTGTGTGTGTGTGTGTGTGTGTGTGTGTGTGTGTGTGTGTGTGTGTGTGTGTGTGTGTGTGTGTGTGTGTGTGTGTGTGCGCGCTCCCTGGATAAAGAGATATCATCTCTATCCTGATAGCCAAGTCAGTTTTACCCCTACCTACATGTACATATTACCTCAATTACCTCAACTACCTGGTACCCCTGCACATTGACTCAGTACTGGTACTCCTTATAGCCTCATTATTACCTCAACTACCTGGTACCCCTGGACATTGACTCAGTACTGGTACTCCTTATAGTCTCATTATTACCTCAACTACCTGGTACCCCTGCACATTGACTCAGTACTGGTACTCCTTATAGTCTCATTATTACCTCAACTACCTGGTACACCTGCACATTGACTCAGTACTGGTACTCCTTATAGTCTCATTATTACCTCAACTACCTGGTACCCTGCACATTGACTCAGTACTGGTACTCCTTATAGTCTCATTATTACCTCAACTACCTGGTACCCCTGCACATTGACTCAGCACTGGTCTCCTTAAAGCCTCATCTCTGAGAGTGAGGCAGATATATATTATTACTGTGTAAAACCTAGCAGTACTACTGATTTCTCTGAGAGTGAGGCAGATATATATTATTACTGTGTAAAACCTAGCAGTACTACTGATTTCTCTGAGAGTGAGGCAGATATATATTATTACTGTGTAAAACCTAGCAGAACTACTGATTTCTCTGAGAGTGAGGCAGATATATATTATTACTGTGTAAAACCTAGCAGTACTACTGATTTCTCTGAGACTGAGGCAGATATATATTATTACTGTATAAAACCTAGCAGTACTACTGATTCCTCTGAGTGAGGCAGATATATATTATTACTGTATTAAACCTAGCAGTACTACTGATTTCTCTGAGAGTGAGGCAGATATATATTATTACTGTATTAAACCTAACAGTACTACTGATTACTCTGAGAGTGAGGCAGATATATAGCATTTTGAGAAAAAAAATGTTTGACTCTCTGAAATGAAAACATCAAATGATATATTTCAATCAAATACATGTATGTCATTGAAAAACCCCATGCCATGATTAGATAGTGAAACAACACCAATCTCTTTTATAATTTATTTTTAGTAAAAGTTCATTTATGACAGTTTCTGAAAAGTGACATATAGCGTTTTGGAGTTAAACTCTTCTTCTGTTTCCCCATCTGAGCTCAGAGTAGATGAGAGATGTAATGTTTGTCTCTGTTGTGTTGAAGACCAATCAAGCAGGAGAGACCAGCCTCCCCTGTACCCAGCTGTGTGTCCCTGAAGAGTGACAAGTCTATGATGCAGCCTATAAACTTTAGAGAGGGAGACTTTTCTACTGAACAAAGGTAAGAAGAACTCATGGGTCATGGTCAGTGAGTTAAACAACACTGTCTCTAGTCATTTCTCCTCTCCCATTTTCCCATTTATTTTTGTTGTTTTCATAATCCATAGGCTAATCCTTTTGTCCATTTTCATAGTCCTAAAACAATATTAAACAAACACAACGTTCCCTCCCTGTGTGTGTGTGTGTGTGTGTGTGTGTGTGTGTGTGTGTGTGTGTGTGTGTGTGTGTGTGTGTGTGTGTGTGTGTGTGTGTGTGTGTGTGTGTGTGTGTGTGTGTGTGTGTGTGTGTGTGTGTGTGTGTGTGTGTGCGCGCTCCCTGGATAAAGAGATATAATCTCTATCCTGATAGCCAAGTCAGTTTTACCCCTACCTACATGTACATATTACCTCAATTACCTCAACTACCTGGTACCCCTGCACATTGACTCAGTACTGGTACTCCTTATAGTCTCATTATTACCTCAACTACCTGGTAGCCCTGCACATTGACTCAGTACTGGTACTCCTTATAGTCTCATTATTACCTCAACTACCTGGTACCCTGCACATTGACTCAGTACTGGTACTCCTTATAGTCTCATTATTACCTCAACTACCTGGTACCCCTGCACATTGACTCAGGACTGGTACTCCTTATAGTCTCATTATTACCTCAACTACCTGGTACCCCTGCACATTGACTCAGTACTGGTACTCCTTATAGTCTCATTATTACCTCAACTACCTGGTACCCTGCACATTGACTCAGTACTGGTTCTCCTTATAGTCTCATTATTACCTCAACTACCTGGTACCCTGCACATTGACTCAGTACTGGTACTCCTTATAGTCTCATTATTACCTCAACTACCTGGTACCCCTGCACATTGACTCAGTACTGGTACTCCTTATAGTCTCATTATTACCTCAACTACCTGGTACCCCTGCACATTGACTCAGTACTGGTACTCCTTATAGTCTCATTATTACCTCAACTACCTGGTACCCCTGCACATTGACTCAGTACTGGTTCTCCTTATAGCCTCATTATTACCTCAACTACCTGGTACCCCTGCACATTGACTCAGTACTGGTACTCCTTATAGCCTCATTATTACTTCAACTACCTGGTACCCTGCACATTGACTCAGTACTGGTACTCCTTATAGTCTCATTATTACCTCAACTACCTGGTACCCCTGCACATTGACTCAGCACTGGTCTCCTTAAAGCCTCATCTCTGAGAGTGAGGCACATATATATTATTACTGTGTAAAACCTAGCAGTACTACTGATTTCTCTGAGACTGAGGCAGATATATATTATTACTGTATAAAACCTAGCAGTACTACTGATTCCTCTGAGTGAGGCAGATATATATTATTACTGTATTAAACCTAGCAGTACTACTGATTTCTCTGAGAGTGAGGCAGATATATATTATTACTGTATTAAACCTAACAGTACTACTGATTACTCTGAGAGTGAGGCAGATATATAGCATTTTGAGAAAAAAAATGTTTGACTCTCTGAAATGAAAACATCAAATGATATATTTCAATCAAATACATGTATGTCATTGAAAAACCCCATGCCATGATTAGATAGTGAAACAACACCAATCTCTTTTATAATTTATTTTTAGTAAAAGTTCATTTATGACAGTTTCTGAAAAGTGACATATAGCGTTTTGGAGTTAAACTCTTCTTCTGTTTCCCCATCTGAGCTCAGAGTAGATGAGAGATGTAATGTTTGTCTCTGTTGTGTTGAAGACCAATCAAGCAGGAGAGACCAGCCTCCTCTGTACCCAGCTGTGTGTCCCTGAAGAGTGACAAGTCTATGATGCAGCCTATAAACTTTAGAGAGGGAGACTTTTCTACTGAACAAAGGTAAGAAGAACTCATGGGTCATGGTCAGTGAGTTAAACAACACTGTCTCTAGTCATTTCTCCTCTCCCATTTTCCCATTTATTTTTGTTGTTTTCATAATCCATAGGCTAATCCTTTTGTCCATTTTCATAGTCCTAAAACAATATTAAACAAACACAACGTTCCCTCCCTGTGTGTGTGTGTGTGTGTGTGTGTGTGTGTGTGTGTGTGTGTGTGTGTGTGTGTGTGTGTGTGTGTGTGTGTGTGTGTGTGTGTGTGTGTGTGTGTGTGTGTGTGTGTGTGTGTGTGTGTGCGCGCTCCCTGGATAAAGAGATATAATCTCTATCCTGATAGCCAAGTCAGTTTTACCCCTACCTACATGTACATATTACCTCAATTACCTCAACTACCTGGTACCCCTGCACATTGACTCAGTACTGGTACTCCTTATAGTCTCATTATTACCTCAACTACCTGGTAGCCCTGCACATTGACTCAGTACTGGTACTCCTTATAGTCTCATTATTACCTCAACTACCTGGTACCCTGCACATTGACTCAGTACTGGTACTCCTTATAGTCTCATTATTACCTCAACTACCTGGTAGCCCTGCACATTGACTCAGTACTGGTACTCCTTATAGTCTCATTATTACCTCAACTACCTGGTACCCTGCACATTGACTCAGTACTGGTACTCCTTATAGTCTCATTATTACCTCAACTACCTGGTACCCCTGCACATTGACTCAGGACTGGTACTCCTTATAGTCTCATTATTACCTCAACTACCTGGTACCCCTGCACATTGACTCAGTACTGGTACTCCTTATAGTCTCATTATTACCTCAACTACCTGGTACCCTGCACATTGACTCAGTACTGGTTCTCCTTATAGTCTCATTATTACCTCAACTACCTGGTACCCTGCACATTGACTCAGTACTGGTACTCCTTATAGTCTCATTATTACCTCAACTACCTGGTACCCCTGCACATTGACTCAGTACTGGTACTCCTTATAGTCTCATTATTACCTCAACTACCTGGTACCCCTGCACATTGACTCAGTACTGGTACTCCTTATAGTCTCATTATTACCTCAACTACCTGGTACCCCTGCACATTGACTCAGTACTGGTTCTCCTTATAGCCTCATTATTACCTCAACTACCTGGTACCCCTGCACATTGACTCAGTACTGGTACTCCTTATAGCCTCATTATTACTTCAACTACCTGGTACCCTGCACATTGACTCAGTACTGGTACTCCTTATAGTCTCATTATTACCTCAACTACCTGGTACCCCTGCACATTGACTCAGCACTGGTCTCCTTAAAGCCTCATCTCTGAGAGTGAGGCACATATATATTATTACTGTGTAAAACCTAGCAGTACTACTGATTTCTCTGAGACTGAGGCAGATATATATTATTACTGTATAAAACCTAGCAGTACTACTGATTCCTCTGAGTGAGGCAGATATATATTATTACTGTATTAAACCTAGCAGTACTACTGATTTCTCTGAGAGTGAGGCAGATATATATTATTACTGTATTAAACCTAACAGTACTACTGATTACTCTGAGAGTGAGGCAGATATATAGCATTTTGAGAAAAAAAATGTTTGACTCTCTGAAATGAAAACATCAAATGATATATTTCAATCAAATACATGTATGTCATTGAAAAACCCCATGCCATGATTAGATAGTGAAACAACACCAATCTCTTTTATAATTTATTTTTAGTAAAAGTTCATTTATGACAGTTTCTGAAAAGTGACATATAGCGTTTTGGAGTTAAACTCTTCTTCTGTTTCCCCATCTGAGCTCAGAGTAGATGAGAGATGTAATGTTTGTCTCTGTTGTGTTGAAGACCAATCAAGCAGGAGAGACCAGCCTCCCCTGTACCCAGCTGTGTGTCCCTGAAGAGTGACAAGTCTATGATGCAGCCTATAAACTTTAGAGAGGGAGACTTTTCTACTGAACAAAGGTAAGAAGAACTCATGGGTCATGGTCAGTGAGTTAAACAACACTGTCTCTAGTCATTTCTCCTCTCCCATTTTCCCATTTATTTTTGTTGTTTTCATAATCCATAGGCTAATCCTTTTGTCCATTTTCATAGTCCTAAAACAATATTAAACAAACACAACGTTCCCTCCCTGTGTGTGTGTGTGTGTGTGTGTGTGTGTGTGTGTGTGTGTGTGTGTGTGTGTGTGTGTGTGTGTGTGTGTGTGTGTGTGTGTGTGTGTGTGTGTGTGTGTGTGTGTGTGTGTGTGTGCGCGCTCCCTGGATAAAGAGATATAATCTCTATCCTGATAGCCAAGTCAGTTTTACCCCTACCTACATGTACATATTACCTCAATTACCTCAACTACCTGGTACCCCTGCACATTGACTCAGTACTGGTACTCCTTATAGTCTCATTATTACCTCAACTACCTGGTAGCCCTGCACATTGACTCAGTACTGGTACTCCTTATAGTCTCATTATTACCTCAACTACCTGGTACCCTGCACATTGACTCAGTACTGGTACTCCTTATAGTCTCATTATTACCTCAACTACCTGGTACCCCTGCACATTGACTCAGGACTGGTACTCCTTATAGTCTCATTATTACCTCAACTACCTGGTACCCCTGCACATTGACTCAGTACTGGTACTCCTTATAGTCTCATTATTACCTCAACTACCTGGTACCCTGCACATTGACTCAGTACTGGTTCTCCTTATAGTCTCATTATTACCTCAACTACCTGGTACCCTGCACATTGACTCAGTACTGGTTCTCCTTATAGCCTCATTATTACCTCAACTACCTGGTACCCCTGCACATTGACTCAGTACTGGTACTCCTTATAGTCTCATTATTACCTCAACTACCTGGTACCCCTGCACATTGACTCAGTACTGGTACTCCTTATAGCCTCATTATTACTTCAACTACCTGGTACCCTGCACATTGACTCAGTACTGGTACTCCTTATAGTCTCATTATTACCTCAACTACCTGGTACCCCTGCACATTGACTCAGCACTGGTCTCCTTAAAGCCTCATCTCTGAGAGTGAGGCACATATATATTATTACTGTGTAAAACCTAGCAGTACTACGGATTTCTCTGAGAGTGAGGCAGATATATATTATTACTGTGTAAAACCTAGCAGTACTACTGATTTCTCTGAGAGTGAGGCAGATATATATTATTACTGTGTAAAACCTAGCAGTACTACTGATTTCTCTGAGAGTGAGGCAGATATATATTATTACTGTATAAAACCTAGCAGTACTACTGATTTCTCTGAGAGTGAGGCAGATATATATTATTACTGTGTAAAACCTAACAGTACTACTGATTACTCTGAGAGTGAGGCAGATATATATTATTACTGTGTAAAACCTAACAGTACTACTGATTACTCTGAGAGTGAGGCAGATATATAGCATTTTGAAAAAAAAAAAATTGACTCTGAAATGAAAACATCAAATGATATATTTTAATCAAATACATGTATGTCATTGAAAAACCCCATGCCATGATTAGATAGTGAAACAACACCAATGTCTTTTATAATTTATTTTTAGTAAAAGTTCATTTATGACAGTTTCTGAAAAGTGACATATAGCGTTTTGGAGTTAAACTCTTCTTCTGTTTCCCCATCTGAGCTCAGAGTAGATGAGAGATGTAATGTTTGTCTCTGTTGTGTTGAAGACCAATCAAGCAGGAGAGACCAGCCTCCCCTGTACCCAGCTGTGTGTCCCTGAAGAGTGACAAGTCTATGATGCAGCCTATAAACTTTAGAGAGGGAGACTTTTCTACTGAACAAAGGTAAGAAGAACTCATGGGTCCTGGTCAGTGAGTTAAACAACACTGTCTCTAGTCATTTCTCCTCTCCCATTTTCCCATTTCTTTTTGTTGTTTTCATAATCCATAGGCTAATCATTTTGTCCATTTTCATAGTCCTAAAACAATATTAAACAAACACAACATTCCCTCCCTCCCTGTGTGTGTGTGTGTGTGTGTGTGTGTGTGTGTGTGTGTGTGTGTGTGCGTGTGTGCGTGTGTGTGTGTGTGTGTGTGTGTGTGTGTGTGTGTGTGTGTGTGTGTGTGTGTGTGTGTGTGTGTGTGTGTGTGTGTGTGTGTGTGTGTGTGCGTGTGTGTGTGTACTCCCTGGATGAGGAGATGTAATCTCATGTTTTGTCCACAGAAACCAACAGGAGAGATCAGAGTCAGAGATTCTCAGTGGTCAGTCTTCCCAGAGTCATCAAACAGACCTGGCCTCCATATTCAGTGTATGTGGTCCTGTTATGTACATTTGTTTTTGTTTACCTCAAGGAAAGTTGATCTGTCAATCATTCATTAATGTGTTAATGAGAAAACATTTATTCTCTTGCTTAACTCATTTACTTTATTTATTTCAGTTGCTTGAAGAGAAAATTATGACATTTGTGAAGAACGAGCTGAAGATGTTCAAGAGAATTCTTAGTCCAGAACTCCCAGAAGGCTTTGAGAGTCAGAAGCAGGAAGTGGTGGATGCTGAAGATGAGAAGCAGGAGAGCAGTGCCAGAGAGGGGGCTCTGAAGATCACACTGCACGTCCTGAGGAAAATGAACCAGAAGGAGCTTGCTGACACACTGGAGAAATGTAAGATCTGTCTGCCTCATGTTGAATGCTGTTTTATAACATTTAAAAGCTGTAGCTAAAGTACAGCTAAAGTAGCTGTGTAACTCAATGATATTGTAGCAGCCTTAACTAGAGGTCGACCGATTATGATTTTTCAACGCAGATACCGATATCGATTATTGGACGACCAAAAAAGCCGATACAATTTTTTTACATTTACTTGTAATAATGACAATTACAACAATACTGAATGAACACTTATTTTAACTTAATATAATCCATCAATAAAATCAATCTTGCCTCAAGTAAATAATGAAACATGTTCAATTTGGTTTAAATAATGCAAAAACAAAGTGTTGGAGAAGAAAGTAAAAGTGCAATATGTGCCATGTAAGAAAGCTAACGTTTAAGTTCCTTGCTCAGAACATGAGAACATATGAAAGCTGGTGGTTCCTTTTAACATGAGTCTTCAATATTCCCACTTAAGAAGTTTTAGGTTGTAGTTCTTATAGGAATTATAGGACTATTTCCCTCTATACCATTTGTATTTCATTAACCTTTGACTATTGGATGTTCTTATAGGCACTTTAGTATTGCCAGTGTAACAGTATAGCTTCCGTGCCTCTCCTCGCTCCTCCCTGGGCTTGAACCAGGAACACAACGACAACAGCCACCCTCGAAGCAGCATTACCCATGCAGAGCAAGGGAAACAACTACTCCAAGTCTCAGAGCGAGTGACGTTTGAAACGCTATTAGCGTGAGTTAACTAGCCAGCCATTTCACTGCGGTTACACCAGCCTCATCTCGGGAGTTGATAGGCTTGAAGTCATAAACAGCGCAATGCTTGACGCACAACGAAGAGCTGCTGGCAAAACGCACGAAAGTGCTGTTTGAATGAATGTTTACGCGCCTGCTTCTGCCTACCACCGCTCAGTCAGATACTGAGATAGTTGTATGCTTGTATGCTCAGTCAGATTATATATATTATCTAGCAGGACACACAAGATAATATCTAGTAATATCATCAACCATGTGTAGTTAACTAGTGGTTATGATTGATTGATTGTTTTTTATAAGATAAGTTTAATGCTAGCTAGCAACTTACCTTGGCTTACTGCATTCGCGTAACAGGCAGTCTCCTCGTGGAGTGCAACGAGAGGCAGGTCGTTATTGCGTTGAACTAGTTAACCTGAAGGTTGCAATATTGTATCCCCCGAGCTGACAAGGTGAAATTCTGTCATTCTGCCCCTGAACGAGGCAGTTAATAACCCACCGTTTCTAGGCCGTCATTGAAAATAAGAATGTGTTCTTAACTGACCTGCCTAGTTAAATAAAGGTGTACAAATAAAAAATAGAAAAACAAAATCAGGATTTTTTTTTTCAAAATTACCGATTTCCGATTGTTATGAAAACTTGAAATCGGCCATTCCGATTAATCGGTCGACTTCTAGCCTTAACACAACACCTAGTGACCTCATTAAGTAGCAGCAGGGATGTGTTGTGGTGATTAATTTAGAGAGACAACATTAATAATACCATCAATAATACCAATAATAATAGAATCAGTCACACCAGTCTGTAATGCATTATGAAAACATTTACACATTTATACAGTCAGTTAAGAGAATGAATTATTATAATGTAAACCTTTATAACAGTCCTACAATACTGTAGGCATTAAAACAGACGTAATATTAATATCCTCTGTGTTATTTCTAGATTCAGATGAGCTTGCTGTGATTTGCCAACGTGAACTCAAATCTAATCTAAAGAAGAAGTTTCAATGTGTATTTGAGGGGATCGCTAAACAAGGAAACCCAACACTTCTCAATAAGATCTACACAGAGCTCTACATCACAGAGGGTGGAACAGGAGAGGTCAATAATGAACATGAGCTGAGACAGATTGAGACAACAACCAGGAAACAAGCAAGACCAGAGACTCCAATCAAATGTAACGACATCTTCAAACCCTTAACTGGACAAGACAAACGTGTCAGAACTGTGCTGACAAAGGGAGTCGCTGGCATTGGAAAAACAGTCTCTGTGCAGAAGTTCATTCTGGACTGGGCTGAAGGAAAAGCAAATCAGGATGTCCAATTTGTATTTTCATTCCCTTTTCGGGAGCTGAATTTGATGAAAGGGGACGAACACACTTTCATTGAATTTCTCAATCACTTCTCAATGGAAACCAAACAATCAGGAATCTCCATCTACGACAAGTACAAAGTTCTGTTCATCTTTGATGGTCTGGATGAGTGCCGACTGCCCCTAGACTTCCAGAAGAACAAGATCTGTTGGGACGTCACAGAGTCAACCTCAGTGGATGTTCTGCTGACAAATCTCATCAAGGGAAATCTGCTTCCCTCTGCTCTCATCTGGATAACTACCCGACCTGCAGCAGCCAATAAGATCCCTTCAGGGTGTGTTGACCAAGTGACAGAGGTACGAGGGTTCAATGACCCACAGAAGGAGGAGTACTTCAGGAAGAGATTCAGTGATGAGGACCTGGCCAAAAGAATCATCTCACACATAAAGACATCAAGGAGCCTCCACATCATGTGCCACATTCCAGTCTTCTGTTGGATTTCTGCAACAGTCCTTGAACACATGCTGGAACATAAGAAAGAAGAGATGCCCAAGACTCTGACTGAGATGTACACACACCTTGTGGTGTTTCATTCCAAACAGAATAATGAAAAGTATCTTGGGAAAGAAGAGACAGGTCCAAACTGGAATAAAGAGAGCATTCTGTCACTGGGAAAACTGGCTTTTCAGCAGCTTGTGAATGGCAATCTGATTTTCTATGAAGAAGACCTGAAAGAGGCTGGCATTGATGTAAATGAAGCCTCAGTGTACTCAGGATTGTGCACACAGCTCTTTAAAGAGGAATGTGTGCTGTACCAGGACAAGGTGTACTGCTTTGTTCATCTGAGCATTCAGGAGTTTCTGGCTGCTGTATATGTGTTCCTCTCATTCATCAACAACAATGAGAATCTAATGGACAAACTGCAAACAAAAGACAAGCCTGAAGTTACTTTCTACAAGAGTGCTGTGGATAAAGCCTTACAAAGTGAGACGGGAAACCTGGACCTTTTCCTCCGCTTCCTTCTGGGTCTCTCACTGGAGTCCAATCAGAAGCACTTACGAGGTCTAATGACAACGACAAGAAGCAGCTCACAGAGCCATGAAGAAACAGTCAAGTACATCAAGAAGAAGATCGGGGAGAATCCCTCTCCAGAGAAGAGCATCAATCTGTTCCACTGTCTGAATGAACTGAATGACCATTCTCTATTGGAGGAGATCCAAAGCTACCTGAGATCAGGAAGTCTCTCAGAAGACGAACTGTCACCTGCACAGTGGTCAGCTCTGGTCTTTGTGTTGCTGACTTCAGAAAAGGAGCTGGATGTGTTTGACCTGAAGAAATACTCCAGATCAGAGGAAGGTCTTCTGAGGCTGCTGCCAGTGGTCAAAGCCTCCAGAGCTGTTCTGTGAGTAAATAAAATGACATGTCAGAACTAATCATCAGGAATCATTATCCAGTTTAGAGAAAATGATGTATTATAATATGTATATAATATTATATTGAATAACATACTGAATCAATGCATTGATGTTCACATTAGTATAACATTATGACCATACAATTCTAGGAGATGGAAGATGAATCTATATGTTGTTAGAGAGAATAAACCAAATGCATCTGCCATTGTCCTTCTACACTACTGGTGTTAAATTAACAGTGTTTTTGAAGTCATAATGATCTCTTTGTCAGGCTGTCAGGCTGTCTAGTCACAGAGGAAGGCTGTGCTTCTCTGGTCTCAGCTCTGGAGTCAAACACCTCACACCTGAGAGAGCTGGACCTGAGTAACAATGACCTGAAGGATTCAGGAGTGAATCTGGTCTCTGCTGTACTGGGGAATCCCCACTGTAAACTGGAGACTCTGAGGTCAGTATTCCTGTAGTTGGTCAACAAGTGATAACTGTTCACCAGATCCACATGTGTTTACCAGACACACATAGTCCACACCATATGTGTTTGGACAGTGAAGCTTACAGTTTTACATTTGGTGCTATGCTCCAGCATTTTGGATTTTAGGTAGACTGTTTCGTATTAGGTGACAGTACAGAATGTCACCTTTTATTTGAGAGGATTCATATATGTTTTACCTTTTAGAAATGAAAGCACTTTATGTATGTACAGTGGCTTGCAAAAGTATTCACCCCCCTTGGCATTTTCCCCCCCAAAAATTGCCTTACAACCTGTAATTAAAATAGATGTTTTGGGGGTTTGTATCTGTTGATGTACACAACATTCCTACCACTTTGAATATGCTAAATATGTTTTCTTGTTAAACAACCGATAAATAATAAGAACAGAGAACTTGAGCATAACTATTCACCCCCCAAAGTCAATACTTTGTAGAACCACCTTTTGTAGCAATTACAGCTGCAAGTCTTTTGGGGTTTGTCTCTATAAGCTTGGCACATTTAGCTTCTGGGATGTTTGACCATTTTTTAAGGCAAAACTGCTCCAGCTCCTTCAAGTTGGATGGGCTCCGCTGGTGTACCGCAATCTGAAAGTCATTCCACAGATTCTCAATTGGATTGAGGTCTATGCTTTGACTTGACCATTCCAAGACATTTACATTTTTCCCCTTAAACCACTCGGGTTTTGCTTTAGCAGTCTCAAAATCTCTGGAAGACTGAAACAGGTTTCCCTCAAGAATTTCCCTGTATTTAGCGCCATCCATCATTCCTTCAATTCTAACCAGTTTCCCAGTCCCTGCCGAAGAAAAACATCCCCACAGCATGATGCTGCCACCACCATGCTTCACTGTGGGGATGGTGTTCTCGGGGTGATGAGAGGTGTTGGGTTTGCGCCAGACATAGCGTTTCCCTTGATGGCCATAAAGCTCAATTTTAGTATCATCTGACCAGAGTACCTTCTTCCATATGTTTGGGGAGTCTCCCACATGCCTTTTGGCCAAACGTGTTTGCTTATTTTTTTCTTTAAAGCAATGTATTTCTTTCTGGCCACACTTCCGTAAAGCCCAGCTCTGTGTAGTGTACGGCTTAAAGTGGTCCTATGGACAGATACTCCAATCTCCGCTGTGGAGCTTTGCAGCTCCTTCAGGGTTATCTTTGGTCTCTTTGTTTCCTCTCTTATTAATGCCCTCCTTGCCTGGTTCGTGAGTTTTCCCTCTCTTGGTAGGTTTGTTGTGGTGCCATTTTCTTTCCATTTTTTAATAATGGATTTAATGGTGCTCCGTGGGATTTTCAAAGTTTCAGATATTTTTTTATAACCCAACCCTGATCTGTACTTCTCCTCAACTTTGTCCCTGACCTGTTTGGAGAGCTCCTTGGTCTTCATGGTGCCGCTTGCTTGGTGGTGTCCCTTGCTTAGTGGAGTTGTAGACTCTGGGACCTTGCAGAACAGGTGTATATACACTGAGATCATGTGACAGATCATGTCACACTTAGATTGCACACAGGTGGACTTTATTTAACTAATCATGTGACTTCTGAAGGTAATTGGTTGCACCAGATCTTATTTAGGCGCTTCATAGCAAAGGGGGTGAATACATATGAACGCACCAGTTTTCTGTTTTTAATTTTTTTTTTTTTTAATTTCTCTTGACCAATTTGGACTATTTTGTGTTTGTCCATTACATGAAATCCAAATATAATCTATTTAAATGACATGTTGTAATGAAACAAAATAGGAACAACACCAAGGGGGATGAATACCTCTGCAAGGCACTGTAGTCTACCATTTGAAGAAGTCTTCATTATTTGGACATATTCACATATATTGGTAATAGTGAGAGGTTAGCATGTTTTGTTGTAGTCTCTGTTATTGGTAATGGTGAGAGGTTAGCATGTTTTGTTGTAGCCTCTGTTATTGGTAATGGTGAGAGGTGAGTATGTTTTGTTGTAGTCTCTGTTATTGGTAATGGTGAGAGGTTAGCATGTTTTGTTGTAGCCTCTGTTATTGGTAATGGTGAGAGGTTAGCATGTTTTGTTGTAGCCCCTGTTATTGGTAATGGTGAGAGGTTAGCATGTTTTGTTGTAGTCTCTGTTATTGGTAATGGTGAGAGGTTAGCATGTTTTGTTGTAGTCTCTGTTATTGGTAATGGTGAGAGGTTAGCATGTTTTGTTGTAGTCTCTGTATTGGTAATGGTGAGAGGTTAGCATGTTTTGTTGTAACCTCTGTTATTGGTAATGGTGAGAGGTTAGTATGTTTTGTTGTAGCCTCTGTTATTGGTAATGGTGAGAGGTTAGTATGTTTTGTTGTAGCCTCTGTTATTGGTAATGGTGAGAGGTTAGTATGTTTTGTTGTAGCCTCTGTTATTGGTAATGGTGAGAGGTTAGCATGTTTTGTTGTAGCCTCTGTTATTGGTAATGGTGAGAGGTTAGCATGTTTTATTGTAGCCTCTGTTATTAGTAATGGTGAGAGGTTAGCATGTTTTGTTGTAGTCTCTGTTATTGGTAATGGTGAGAGGTTAGCATGTTTTGTTGTAGTCTCTGTTATTGGTAATGGTGAGAGGTTAGCATGTTTTGTTGTAGCCTCTGTTACTGGTAATGGTGAGAGGTTAGCATGTTTTGTTGTAGTCTCTGTTATTGGTAATGGTGAGAGGTTAGCATGTTTTGTTGTAGCCTCTGTTATTGGTAATGGTGAGAGGTTAGCATGTTTTGTTGTAGTCTCTGTTATTGGTAATGGTGAGAGGTTAGCATGTTTTGTTGTAGCCTCTGTTACTGGTAATGGTGAGAGGTTAGCATGTTTTGTTGTAGTCTCTGTTATTGGTAATGGTGAGAGGTTAGCATGTTTTGTTGTAGCCTCTGTTATTGGTAATGGTGAGAGGTTAGCATGTTTTGTTGTAGCCTCTGTTAGTGGTAGTGGTGAGAGGTTAGCATGTTTTGTTGTAGCCTCTGTTAGTGGTAGTGGTGAGAGGTTAGTATGTTTTGTTGTAGTCTCTGTTATTGGTAATGGTGAGAGGTTAGCATGTTTTGTTGTAGCCTCTGTTATTGGTAATGGTGAGAGGTTAGCATGTTTTGTTGTAGTCTCTGTTATTGGTAATGGTGAGAGGTTAGCATGTTTTGTTGTAGCCTCTGTTATTGGTAATGGTGAGAGGTTAGCATGTTTTGTTGTAGCCTCTGTTATTGGTAATGGTGAGAGGTTAGCGTGTTTTGTTGTAGTCTCTGTTATTGGTAATGGTGAGAGGTTAGCATGTTTTGTTGTAGTCTCTGTTATTGGTAATGGTGAGAGGTTAGCATGTTTTGTTGTATCCTCTGTTATTGGTAATGGTGAGAGGTTAGCATGTTTTGTTGTAGTCTCTGTTATTGGTAATGGTGAGAGGTTAGCATGTTTTGTTGTAGCCTCTGTTATTGGTAATGGTGAGAGGTTAGCATGTTTTGTTGTATCCTCTGTTATTGGTAATGTTGAGAGGTTAGTATGTTTTGTTGTAGCCTGTGTTATTGGTAATGGTGAGAGGTTAGCATGTTTTGTTGTAGCCTCTGTTATTGGTAATGGTGAGAGGTTAGCATGTTTTGTTGTAGCCTCTGTTATTGGTAATGGTGAGAGGTTAGCATGTTTTGTTGTAGCCTCTGTTATTGGTAATGGTGAGAGGTTAGCATGTTTTGTTGTAGTCTCTGTTATTGGTAATGGTGAGAGGTTAGCATGTTTTGTTGTAGCCTCTGTTATTGGTAATGGTGAGAGGTTAGCATGTTTTGTTGTAGCCTCTGTTATTGGTAATGGTGAGAGGTTAGCATGTTTTGTTGTAGCCTCTGTTATTGGTAATGGTGAGAGGTTAGTATGTTTTGTTTCTCATTCAATACTATTTCTCATTCATTACTATTCATGATTCATTCATGATTTGTGTTAATCACGGCATCATCAGGATTAATTTAGTAGTGTTTAGAAACATGTTATCTACTCACTTATAAAGAAAATTACTCCAGTCATCATTCACCATTCAGTTACTATTGGGCAAAACACAACCCAAAACAAACTGTAAATGCAACCAACAAGTTTGGAACCAAACACTAAACTTTTGACAACTTTAATACACTATAAGTGAATTGGTCAGAATACTTATGACTTCTTCAAATAGGGGATACTAGATACATAAAGTGCTTTCATTTCTAAATGTGAAACAGATATGTATTAAAATACCCTCAAATAAAGGTGACATTATATACTGTCACCTCATATGAAACATTTGATCTCAAATCCAAGTGTTGGAGTATAGAGCCACATTTAAAATGTTAGCTTCACTGTCATTATAGATATGGTGTGGACTGTATACTCAATTCAATCTAAATCTGATACCTCACTGTCATTATAGATATGGTCTGGACTGTTTACTCAATACAATCTAAATCTGATACCTCACTGTCATTATAGATATGGTGTGGACTGTATACTAAATACAATCTAAATCTGATACCTCACTGTCATTATAGATATGGTGTGGACTGTTTACTCAATACAATCTAAATCTGATACCTCACTGTCATTATAGATATGGTGTGGACTGTTTACTCAATACAATCTAAATCTGATACCTCACTGTCATTATAGATATGGTGTGGACTGTTTACTAAATACAATCTAAATCTGATACCTCACTGTCATTATAGATATGGTGTGGACTGTATACTCAATACAATCTAAATCTGATACCTCACTGTCTGTCTTTTGACTGATACTGCTTTTTAAACTGGTCTGGTCAGTCTACTCAAATATTTGTACTATACATTTTTCTCTCTACAAGTAATATTATGATCATTTATAATAATGATACATTCATTTATGAATAGATATGGCAGGTTTCAGGACACTGATGTATCTGAATATGTTGAAAAAATATACTGCCACTATTTTCACGACAAACAATAGCAGTGTGGTTTTATTATGATTTGACTCTTTGCAGGCTGTCAGGCTGTCTAGTCACAGAGGAAGGCTGTGATTCTCTGGTCTCAGCTCTGAGGTCAAACCCCTCACACCTGAGAGAGCTGGACCTGAGCTACAATCACCCAGGAGACTCAGGAGTCAGACTGCTCTCTGCTGGACTGGAGGATCCACACTGCAGACTGGAGAAACTCAAGTATGTAGAGGGTTTATGTCAATGTTCATATCAGACATGTTTGACTTATCAGGCTGGTTAAGACAAACATTCTTACCACCACTTGGACAAATTATTAGTTATGTGTGTTTGTATCCAGTGTGTGTGTGTGTGTGTGTGTGTGTGCGTGTGTGTGTGTCCAGTGTGTGTGTGTCCAGTGTGTGTGTGTGTGTGTGTGTGTGTGTGTGTGTGTGTGTGTGTGTGTGTGTGTGTGTGTGTGTGTGTGTGTGTGTGTGTGTGTGTGTGTGTGTGTGTGTGTGTGTGTGAGTTCAGGTGTATCCCTCAATGACTGTCTGTTCTTCTGCTTACCGCTACAGTGTGGAACATGGTGGAGAGAACAGAATGAAACCTGGGCTTAGAAAATGTGAGTGTTGACTGCTGTGAAGAATATGACTAAGAATAAGTCTTAATTCAAGTTAAGTCAAAGTCAAAGACCACCATCATTACTGACTTGGTCATATTAAATATCAGCTGTAGTTCTACAGAAGCAGAAATCAGGGACACCAACGTTTACAAAGAGTTGATTTGACTGTGTGTGTGTGTGTGTGTGTGTGTGTGTGTGTGTGTGTGTGTGTGTGTGTGTGTGTGTGTGTGTGTTTTTCTCTCTGTGTGTGTGTTTTTCTCTGTGTGTGTGTGTGTGTGTGTGTGTGTGTGTGTGTGTGTGTGTGTGTGTGTGTGTGTGTAATTAATGTGAATAAGTGTGTTTTATATCACCATACAGTATAACATATGATCATTCAACAAGTCTCAAGTTACCTTAACTTCTCCTTTTGATACCTAGAAACATCTACATTAAATGAATTAGTGAAAAGTGAGTTAACATTCTAATGTGAATGATGATGATTTCTAATATTGTGTCTGGTTTCATCCATCAGATGTCTGTGATCTCACACTGGACCCAAACACAGTAAACAGACTCCTCTCTCTGTCTGAGGAGAACAGAAAGGTGACATATAGGAGAGAGAAGCAGCCGTATCCTGATCACCCAGAGAGATTTGAGGGTTGTAGACAGGTGCTGTGTAGAGAGGGTCTGACTGGGCGCTGTTACTGGGAGGTAGAGTGGAGTGGGATAATGGGGGCTGTTATAGGAGTGACATATAAAGGAATCAGCAGGAGAGGAAGGGTTGATGACTGTTGTCTTGGACACAATGACAAGTCCTGGAGTCTGATCTGCTCTGACAACCGTTACATTGCCTGTCACAATAATAATCACACTACCATAGACGTCCCCTCCTCCAGCTCCCACAGAGTAGGAGTGTATCTGGACTGGCCAGCCGGCACTCTGTCCTTCTATAGAGCCTCCTCTGACACACTGACCCACCTGATCACATTCACCTCCACATTCACTGAGCCCCTCTATCCAGGGTTCTGGGTTTGGTGGGATGGCGACTCAGTGTCCCTGAAATAATAACCTGATACACACACACACACACACACACACACACACACACACACACACACACACACACACTCACTGGACAGACACACACACACTGGACAGACACACACACACTGGACACACACACACACACACACTGGACACGAACACACATACACACACACACACACACACACACTGGACACACACACACACACACACTGGACACACACACACACACACTGGACACACACACACACAAACACTGGACACACACACACACTCACTGGACAGATACACACACACTGGACACACACACGTACACACACTCACACTGGACACACACACACACACACACACACACACACACACACTGGGCACACACACACACTGGGCACACACACACACACACTGGACACACACACACACTGGACACACACATACACTCACACTGGACACACACACTCACACTGAACACACACACACACACACACACACACACACACACACACTGGACACAGACACACTGGACACACACACATACACACACACACACTGGACACACACTCACACTGGACACACACACACACACTCACCTGGACACACACACACTCACACTGGACACACACACACACACACACACACTGGGCACACACACAGACTGGGCACACACACACACTGGACACACACACACACTGGACACACACACACTGGACACACACACACACTGGAAACACACACATACACACACTGGACACACAAACACACACACACACACACACTGGACACACACACACACACACACACTGGACACACACACACACACACACTGGACACACACACACACACACTGGACACACACACACACACGTACACACACTGGACACACACTCACACTGGACACACACACACACACACACACACACACACACACACTGGGCACACTGGACACACACACACACGTACACACACTGGACACACACTCACACTGGACACACACACACTCACACTGGACAGACACACACACACTGGACAGACACACACACACTGGACACACACACACACACACACTGGACACACACACACACACACTGGACACACACACACACAAACACTGGACACACACACACACTCACTGGACAGATACACACACGTACACACACTCACACTGGACACACACACACTGGGCACACACACACACTGGGCACACACACACACACACACTGGACACACACACACACTGGACACACACATACACTCACACTGGACACACACACTCACACTGAACACACACACACACACACACACACACACACACTGGACAGATACACAGATACACACACACTGGGCACACACACACACTGGACACACACATACACTCACACTGGACACACACACTCACACTGGACACACACACTGGACACACACACACACACACTGGACACACACACTGGACACACACACACACACACTGGACACACACACACACACTGGAAACACTGGACACACACACACACTCACTGGACACAGACACACTGGACACACACACATACACACACTGGACACACACACACACACACACTGGACACGAACACACACACACACACACACACACACTGGACACACACACACTGGACACACACACACACACACACTGGACACACACACACACACACTGGACACACACACACACAAACACTGGACACACACACACACTCACTGGACAGATACACACACACTGGACACACACACACACACACACACACACACACTGGGAACACACACACACTGGGCACACACACACACACACTGGACACACACACACACTGGACACACACATACACTCACACTGGACACACACACTCACACTGAACACACACACACACACACACACACACACACACACACACACACACACACACACACACACACACTGGACACAGACACACTGGACACACACACATACACACACACACACTGGACACACACTCACACTGGACACACACACACACACTCACCTGGACACACACACACACTCACACTGGACACACACACACACACACACACACTGGGCACACACACAGACTGGGCACACACACACACTGGACACACACACACTGGACACACACACACACTGGACACACACACACTGGACACACACACACACTGGAAACACACACATACACACACTGGACACACACACACACACACACACACTGGACACACACACACACACACACACTGGACACACACACACACACACTGGACACACACACACACACTGGACACACACACACACACGTACACACACTGGACACACACTCACACTGGACACACACACACACACACACACACACACACACACACACACACACACTGGGCACACTGGACACACACACACACGTACACACACTGGACACACACTCACACTGGACACACACACACACACACACACTCACACTGGACAGACACACACACACTGGACACACACACACACACACACTGGACACACACACACACACACTGGACACACACACACACTCACACTGGACAGACACACACACACTGGACACACACACACACACACACTGGACACACACACACACACACTGGACACACACACACACAAACACTGGACAGATACACACACGTACACACACTCACACTGGACACACACACACTGGGCACACACACACACTGGGCACACACACACACACACTGGACACACACACACACTGGACACACACATACACTCACACTGGACACACACACTCACACTGAACACACACACACACACACACACACACACACACACTGGACAGATACACAGATACACACACACTGGGCACACACACACACTGGGCACACACACACTGGACACACACATACACTCACACTGGACACACACACTCACACTGAACACACACACACACACACACACACACACACACACACACACTGGACACACACACACACACTGGACACACACACTGGACACACACACACACACACACTGGACACACACACACACACTGGAAACACTGGACACACACACACACTCACTGGACACAGACACACTGGACACACACACATACACACACTGGACACACACACACACACACACACACACACACACACACTGGACACACACTCACACTGGACACACACACACACTCACCTGGACACACACACACACTCACACTGGACACACACACACACACACACACACACACACACACTGGGCACACACACAGACTGGGCACACACACACACTGGACACACACACACACTGGACACACACACACACTGGAAACACACACATACACACACTGGACACACACACACTGGACACACACACACACACACACTGGACACACACACACACACACACACTGGACACACACACACACACGTACACACACTGGACACACACACACACACACACACACACACACACACACACACACACACACTGGGCACACACACACACACACACTGGACACACACACACACACGTACACACACTGGACACACACTCACACTGGACACACACACACACACACACACACACACACACACACACACACTGGGCACACACACACACACACACTGGACACACACACACACACACTCACACTGGACACACACACTCACACTGAACACACACACACACACACACACACTGGACAGATACACACACACACTGGACACACACACACACACACACACACTGGACACACACACACACTGGACAGATACACACACACACTGGACACACACACACTCACTGGACACAGACACACTGGACACACACATTCACACTGGACACACACACACACACACACACACACACACTGGGCACACACACAGACTGGGCACACACACACACTGGACACACACACACACTGGACACACACACACACTGGACACACACACACACTGGAAACACACACACACACACACTGGACACACACACACACACACACACACACTGGACACACACACACACACACGTACACACACTGGACACACACTCACACTGGATACACACACACACACACACACACACACACACACACACTGGGCACACACACACACACACACACTGGACACACACACACACGTACACACACTGGACACACACTCACACTGGACACACACACACACACACACACACTCACACTGGACACACACACTCACACTGAACACACACACACACACACACACACTGGACAGATACACACACACACTGGACACACACACACACACTGGACACACACACACACACACACACACTGGACACACACACACACTGGAAACACTGGACACACACACACTGGACACACACACACACTGGAAACATACACACACACACACACACTGGACACAAACACACACACACACACACACACACACACTGGACACACACACACTGGACACACACACACACACTGGAAACACACTCACACTCACTGGACACACACACACATTCACACTGGACACACACACACACTCACCTGGACACACACACACACACTCACACTGGACACACACACACACACACACTGGACAGATACACACACACTGGACACATACACACACACACTGGACACACACACACACAAACACTGGACACACACACACACTCACTGGACAGATACACACACACTGGACACACACTCACACTGGACACACACTCACACTGGACACACACACACTGGACACACACACTCACACTGAACACACACACACACACACACACACACTGGACAGATACACACACACACTGGACACACACACACACACACACACACACACACACACACACACACACACACTGGACACACACACACTCACTGGACACACACACACACACTGGACACACACACACACACTGGACACACACACACACACACTGGACACACACACACACACTGGACACACACACTGGACAGACACACTGGACACACACACACTGGACACACACACACATACACACTGGACACACACACACACTGGACACACACACACACTGGAAACACACACATACACACACTGGACACACACACACTGGACACACACACACACACACACACTGGACACACACACACACTGGACACACACACACACACGTACACACACTGGACACACACACACACACACACACACACACACACACACACACACACACACACTGGGCACACACACACACACACACTGGACACACACACACACACGTACACACACTGGACACACACTCACACTGGACACACACACACACACACACACACACATACACACACACACACACACACACACTGGGCACACACACACACACACACTGGACACACACACACACACACTCACACTGGACACACACACACACACTGAACACACACACACACACACACACACTGGACAGATACACACACACACTGGACACACACACACACACACACACACTGGACACACACACACACTGGACAGATACACACACACACTGGACACACACACACACTCACTGGACACAGACACACTGGACACACACATTCACACTGGACACACACACACACACACACACACACACACTGGGCACACACACAGACTGGGCACACACACACACTGGACACACACACACACTGGACACACACACACACTGGACACACACACACACTGGAAACACACACATACACACACTGGACACACACACACACACACACACACACACACACACTGGACACACACACACACTGGACACACACACACACACACACACACACTGGACACACACACACACACACGTACACACACTGGACACACACTCACACTGGATACACACACACACACACACACACACACACACACACTGGGCACACACACACACACACACACTGGACACACACACACACGTACACACACTGGACACACACTCACACTGGACACACACACACACACACACTCACACTGGACACACACACTCACACTGAACACACACACACACACACACACACTGGACAGATACACACACACACTGGACACACACACACACTGGACACACACACACACACACACTGGACACACACACACACTGGAAACACTGGACACACACACACTGGACACACACACACACACTGGACACACACACACACTGGAAACATACACACACACACACACACTGGACACAAACACACACACACACACACACACACACACTGGACACACACACACTGGACACACACACACACACACTGGAAACACACTCACACTCACTGGACACACACACACATTCACACTGGACACACACACACACTCACCTGGACACACACACACACACTCACACTGGACACACACACACACACACACTGGACAGATACACACACACTGGACACATACACACACACACTGGACACACACACACACAAACACTGGACACACACACACACTCACTGGACAGATACACACACACTGGACACACACTCACACTGGACACACACTCACACTGGACACACACACACTGGACACACACACTCACACTGAACACACACACACACACACACACACACTGGACAGATACACACACACACTG
This sequence comes from Salvelinus fontinalis, assembly GCF_029448725.1. Lineage (NCBI taxonomy): Eukaryota > Metazoa > Chordata > Actinopteri > Salmoniformes > Salmonidae > Salvelinus > Salvelinus fontinalis. Next base: position 589,895 of record NW_026600222.1, read on the forward strand.
GACACACACACACACACACACACACACACACACACACACACTGGACACACACACACACACACTGGACACACACACACACACTGGACACACACACTGGACAGACACACACACTCACACTGGACAGACACACTGGACACACACTGGACACACACACACACACACACTGGACACACACACACACACCTGGACACACACACACACACACTGGACACACACTCACACTCACTGGACACACACACTCACACTGGACACACACTGGACAGATACACACACACTGGACACACACACTGGACACACACAGATGCGTGTCTTCCTATAATTGTGACACTGTTAAAATACCAATGTGATCATTTGTTGTCTTTTATGTTGAATAACAAATTGTATAATTATATATGGACATACGCTCCATAGTTGTACAAGTATACAAGTATATATTGTACTTTTCATAATAAAACATACTTGAAACAAGAAAAGCATGTTAATTGTGAAAACAGTTTGGTTATTGATGTTACGTTTCCTCTGTCAGGTTGACGTTAACCTGCGACTGGTTGAAACATGAAACTAATATGAAATGAAATACAAAACAATTAAATATGTGGAATTTAATTAAACAAATTGTACAACAGAGTGTTGTGATGCAGGGTCACTATAGCAACAGAGTTCACTCGCTCTCTGCTCTCTCTGTTCTCTCTCTGCTCTCTCTCTCTCTGCTCTCTCTGGCCTCTCTCTCCCTCTGCTCTCTCTGCTCTGCTGTTCTCTCTTTTCTCTACTCTCTCTGCCCTCTCTCCCTCTGCTCTCTCACTCTCTTTTATTTCTCAGCCTGCTCTCTGCTCTCTATTGCTCTCTCTTCTCTCTGCTCTATCTCTCATTCTCTGCCCTCTCTGTTCTCTCTCTCTGCTCTCTCTACTCTCCCTCTGCCCTCTGCTCTCTCTCTGCTTTTTCTATCTGCTCTCTGTCTCTCTCTCTCTGCTCTGCTCTCCCTGCTATCTCTCTCTGCTCTCTCTCTCTGCTCTCACTTTTCTCTATGCTCTCTATGCTCTGCTCTCTCTGCTTGCTCTCGCTCTCTCTCTGCTCTCTCTGTTCTCTCTCACTCTGCTCTCTCTTCTCTCTCAGCACTCTCTGTTCTCTCTCTGCTCTCTCTCTCTCTGCCCTCTCTGTTCTCTCTCACTCTCTGCTGTCTCTCTGCCCTCTCTGCTGTCTATCTCTGCTCTCTCTGTCCTCTCTGCTCTTTCTCTCTGCTCTCTCTTTTCTCTCTCTGCTTTCTCTGCTCTCTGTTCTCTGCTCTCTCTCTGCCTTCTCTCTTCTCTCTCAGCACTCTCTGTTCTCTCTCTGCTCTCTCTCCCTCTGCTCTCTCTCTGCCTTCTCTGTTCTCTCTCACTCTGCTCTCTCTGCTGTCTATCTCTGCTCTCTCTATCCTCTGCTCTCTCTGCTCTCGCTCTTCTCTCTCTCTGCTCTCTCTTCTCTGTTCTCTGCTCTCTCTCCCTCTGCTCTTTCTGCTCTGTTCTCTCTGCCCTCTCTCTTCTCTCTGCTCTCTCTTTGCTTTCTCAGCCTGCTCTCTCTCTGTTCTCTGCTCTCTCTCTCTGCTCTCTCAGCCTGCTCTCTGCTCTCTCTTTTCTCTGCTCTCTCTCTGCTCTCACTCTATGCTCTCTCACTCTCTCTTTGCTTTCTCAGCCTGCTCTCTCTCTCTGCTCTCTCTCTCCCTCTGCTCTCTCTGCCCTCTTCTCTCTCTGCTCTCTCTGCCTTCTCTGCTCTCTCTCTGCTCTCTCTCTGCCTTCTCTGCTCTCTCTCACTCTGTCCTCTCCCCTCTCTCTCTCTCTCTCTCTGCTCTCTCTCTATGCTCTCTCTGTGCTCAGCTCGCTCAGCTCTCTCTGCCTTCTGCTCTCTCTCTGCTCTTTCTCTCTGCTCTCTGTCTCTGTTCTCTCTGCTCTGCTCTCCCTGCTATCTCTCTCTGCTCTCTCAGTCTCTGCTCTCTCTTTTCTCTCTCTCTGCTCTCGCTCTCTCTGCTCTCTCAGCACTCTCTGTTCTCTCTCTGCTCTGCTCTCTCTCTGCCTTCTCTGTTCTCTCTCTCTCTGCTCTCTCTCTGCTCTCTCTGCTGTCTATCTCTGCTCTCTCTATCCTCTGCTCTCTCTGCTCTCGCTCTGCTCTCTCTGCCCTCTCTTTTCTCTCTCTGCCCTCTCTTTTCTCTCTCTGCTCTCTCTCCCTCTGCTCTTTCTGCTCTGTTCTCTCTGCCCTCTCTCTTCTCTCTGCTCTATCTTTGCTTTCTCAGCCTGCTCTCTCTCTCTGTTCTCTGCTCTCTCTCTCTGCTCTCTCTCTCCCTCTGCTCTCTCAGCCTGCTCTCTCTCTCTCTGATCTCTCTCTCCCTCTGCTCTTCTGCTCTCTCTTTTCTCTGCTCTCTCTCTGCTCTCACTCTATGCTCTCTCACTCTCTCTTTGCTTTCTCAGCCTGCTCTCTCTCTGCTCTCTCTCTGCCTTCTCTGCTCTCTCTCTCTGCTTTCTCACTCTCTTTGCTTTCTCAGCCTGCTCTCTGCTCTATCTCTGGTCTCTGCTCTCTCTCTCACTCTGCCCTCTCCCCTCTCTCTCTCTCTCTGCTCTCTCTCTTTGCTCTCTCAGCCTACTCTCTGCTCTCTCTCTGCTCTCTCTCTCTATGCTCTCTCTGTGCTCTGCTCGCTCAGCTCTCTCTGCTGTCTCTCTCTGCTCTCTCTCTCACCCTGCTCTCTCTCCCTCTCTTCTTTCTCACTCTGCTCTCTCTCTATGTTCTCTGCTCTCTCTCTTTCTCTACTCTTCTTGCTCTGCTTTCTCTCTCTGCTCTCTCTCTGTTCTCTGATCTATCTCTCCCTCTGCTCTCTCTGCTCTCTTTTCTCTGCTCGCTCTCTGACCTCCCTGCTTTCTCTCTCTCTGCTCTCTCTCTTTGCCCTCTGCTCTCTCTGCTCTCTCTCTCTCTTTGCTTTCTGCTCGCTCTCTCTCTCTGCTCTCAGCCTGCTCTCTGCTCTCTCTGCCCTCGCTCTTCTCTCTGCTCTCTGTTATCTCACTCTGCTCTCTGATCTCTCTCCCTCTGCTCTCTTATCTGCCCTCTCTGCTCTCTCTCTCACTCTCTCTTTGCTTTCTCAGCCTGCTTTCTGCTCGCTCTCTCTCTCTGCTCTCTGCTCTCTCAGCCTGCTCTCTGCTCGCTCTCTCTGCCCTCGCTCTGCTCTCTCGCTCTGCTCTCTCTCTCTGCTCTCTCTCTCTCTCTTCCTCGCTCTCTCTTTCTCTCTCTCTCTCTCTCTTTCTCTCTCTCTTCCTCGCTCTTTGTCTCTCTCTCTCTCTCTCTCTCTCTCTCTCTCTCTCTCTCTCTCTCTTCTTATTCAATCTCTTTAAATGCAGCAATCAGCAGACCAGGATTCCCTGGACAGAGCTGCTAAGAGAACGAGGGAGGGCTGGGACGTGTGTGTGGGTGTGTGTGTGGGTGTGTGTGTGTGTGTGTGTGTGTATAATACATAGGGTTTAGAATCTAGTGTTAAAGCAAGGCCAACCTAAAAATAGGAAAACCATCTCTGGTAATATTCCCAGACCATTCTGTCTCTATAGCCCCTGGACCATTCTGTCTCTATAGTCCCTGGACCATTCTGTCTCTATAGTCCCTGGACCATTCTGTCTCTATAGCCCCTGGACCATTCTGTCTCTATAGCCCCTGGACCATTCTGTCTCTATAGTCCCTGGACCATTCTGTCTCTATAGCCCCTGGACCATTCTGTCTCTATAGTCCCTGGACCATTCTGTCTCTATAGTCCCTGGACCATTCTGTCTCTATAGTCCCTGGACCATTCTGTCTCTATAGTCCCTGGACCATTCTGTCTCTATAGTCCCTGGACCATTCTGTCTCTATAGTCCCTGGACCATTCTGCCTCTATAGCCCCTGGACCATTCTGTCTCTATAGTCCCTGGACCATTCTGTCTCTATAGTCCCTGGACCATTCTGTCTCTATAGTCCCTGGACCATTCTGTCTCTATAGTCCCTGGACCATTCTGTCTCTATAGTCCCTGGACCATTCTGTCTCTATAGTCCCTGGACCATTCTGTCTCTATAGTCCATTCTGTCTCTATAGTCCATTCTGTCTCTATAGTCCCTGGACCATTCTGTCTCTATAGTCCCTGGACCATTCTGTCTCTATAGTCCCTGGACCATTCTGCCTCTATAGCCCCTGGACCATTCTGTCTCTATAGTCCCTGGACCATTCTGTCTCTATAGTCCCTGGACCATTCTGTCTCTATAGTCCCTGGACCATTCTGTCTCTATAGCCCCTGGACCATTCTGTCTCTATAGTCCCTGGACCATTCTGTCTCTATAGTCCCTGGACCATTCTGTCTCTATAGTCCCTGGACCATTCTGTCTCTATAGCCCCTGGACCATTATGTCTCTATAGTCCCTGGACCATTCTGTCTCTATTGTCCCTGGACCATTCTGTCTCTATAGTCCCTGGACCATTCTGTCTCTATAGTCCCTGGACCATTCTGTCTCTATAGCCCCTGGACCATTCTGTCTCTATAGTCCCTGGACCATTCTGTCTCTAGTCCCTGGACCATTCTGTCTCTATAGTCCCTGGACCATTCTGTCTCTATAGTCCCTGGACCATTCTGTCTCTATAGTCCCTGGACCATTCTGTCTCTATAGTCCCTGGACCATTCTGTCTCTATAGTCCCTGGACCATTCTGTCTCTATAGTCCCTGGACCATTCTGTCTCTATAGTCCCTGGACCATTCTGTCTCTAGTCCCTGGACCATTCTGTCTCTATAGTCCCTGGACCATTCTGTCTCTATAGTCCCTGGACCATTCTGTCTCTATAGTCCCTGGACCATTCTGTCTCTATAGTCCCTGGACCATTCTGTCTCTATAGTCCCTGGACCATTCTGTCTCTATAGTCCCTGGACCATTCTGTCTCTATAGTCCCTGGACCATTCTGTCTCTATAGTCCCTGGACCATTCTGTCTCTATAGTCCCTGGACCATTCTGTATAGAGTTCTGCCTTATCACTGACTAATGCGAAATGACTTGTAAATATTTGTAAAGAAAATGAAAAATAAGTAACTTTATGTTAGATAATAATAGGTGTTATAAATAATTGATTACATATCCTATATATTTAATATATGTACTTAGAGACCCAGGTGTTTCTTTATAATGGTCATTATATCGTGTAAACAATTATTATGAGACTTTTGAAACCATTCAAAATGCATGGAAGTCTGAGATGTCTCTGACCCCTCACAGTAGAGGTTGGCAGCCATTTATACAAGGAATTGATTTTTAATTCCATTTCAAGTGGACTTTCCCAAGTCTGAGATGTCTCTGACCCCTCACAGTAGAGGTTGGCAACCATTTAATTCCATTTCAAGTGGACAGTCCCAAGTCTGAACGTGGCTCTTCCTGACTGATCTGTTAACTGATGAGTAATATTCACAACTCTAAATGTAATTTGTGTCTAGATTCCACAGGGATGCTGTCCCATGTTGACTCCAATGCTTCCCACAGTTGTGTCCAGTTGGCTGGATGTCCTTTGGGTGGTGGACCATTCTGGATACACACGGGGGAAACTGTTGAATGTGGGAAAACCCAGCAACGTTGCAGTTCTTGACACACTCAAACCGGTGCGCCTGGCACCTACTACCATAACTCGTTGGTATGGTATCAATCGACTCTAAGGGATTCATTAAAATATTGACTTTAAAACTATGCCTCTGATGTGTTTCTTCATCACCAACAGGAAAGACAAGTTTACATTTTGTTTCCCTCTTGATTTATTTATCCATCTGCTCCTGTGTCCTAAAAAGGCCATTTCATTCATCCCAACAACAGTTACACATGTTGGATGTGTTGAGTGATTACTGCATATTAACTTAATTAAAACAGTCTTTATACGGATCGTCCCAAAGCATATCTACAGAGGGGGAACTACAGTGTTCATCAGTTGATACATAGTTGAATGTGAGGTAGATAGACGGATCGTCCCAAAGCATATCTACAGAGGGGGAACTACAGTGTTCATCAGTTGATACATAGTTGAATGTGAGGTAGATAGACGGATCGTCCCAAAGCATATCTACAGAGGGGGAACTACAGTGTTCATCAGTCGATACATAGTTGAATGTGAGGTAGATAGTCTGTAGACTGTCAACGAAGCTCAACCTGCGTTTCACTTTATTTGGATCGTCCCAAAGCATATCTAGAGATTGATTATTATATACTGTATATATCTTTGTTTAACCTTTTATTTAAATAGGCAGGTCCGTTAAGTACAAATTCTTATTTACAATAACGGCCTATCAAAAGGCCTCCTGCAGGGATGGGGGCTGGGTTTAAAAATATAGGTTACAAAACACACATCACGACAAGAGAGACAACACACAACATAAAGAGAGACCTGAGACGACAACATATAGCAGAAACACATGACAACACAGCATGGTAGCAACACATGACAACACAGCATGGTAGCAACACATGACAACACAACATGGTAGCAACACATGACAACACAGCATGGTAGCAACACATGACAACACAGCATGGTAGCAACACATGACAACACAGCATGGTAGCAACACATGACAACACAGCATGGTAGCAACACAACATGACAACAACATGGTAGAAACACATGACAACAACATGGTAGCAACACAACATGACAACACAGCATGGTAGCAACACATGACAACACAGCATGGTAGCACCACAACATGACAACAACATGGTAGCAACACAACATGACAACACAGCATGGCAGCAACACAACATGACAACAGCATGGTAGCAACACAACATGACAACACAGCATGGTAGGAACACAACATGACAACACAGCATGGTAGCAACACAACATGACAACACAGCATGGTAGCAACACAACATGACAACAACATGGTAGCAACACATGACAACACAGCATGGTAGCAACACAACATGACAACAACATGGTAGCAACACAACATGACAACAACATGGTAGCAACACAACATGACAACAGCATGGTAGCAACACAACATGACAACAACATGGTAGCAACACAACATGACAACAACATGGTAGCAACACATGACAACACAACATGGTAGCAACACAACATGACAACAACATGGTAGCAACACAACATGACAACAACATGGTAGCAACACAACATGACAACAACATGGTAGCAACACAACATGACAACAACATGGTAGCAACACAACATGACAACAACATGGTAGCAACATAACATGACAACAACATGGTAGCAGGACAACATGACAACAACATGGTAGCAACACAACATGACAACAACATGGTAGCAACACAACATGACAACAACATGGTAGCAACACAACATGGCAACAACATGGTAGCAACATAACATGACAACAACATGGTAGCAACACAACATGACAACACAACATGGTAGCAACACAACATGACAACACAGCATGGTAGCAACACAACATGGCAACAACATGGTAGGAACACAACATGACAACACAGCATGGTAGCAACACAACATGACAACACAGCATGGTAGCAACACAACATGACAACAACATGGTAGCAACACAACATGACAACAACATGGTAGCAACACAACATGACAACAACATGGTAGCAACACAACATGACAACAACATGGTAGCAACACAACATGACAACAACATGGTAGCAACATAATATGACAACAACATGGTAGCAACATAACATGACAACAACATGGTAGCAACACAATATGACAACAACATGGTAGCAACATAATATGACAACAACATGGTAACAACACAACATGACAACAACATGGTAGCAACAAAACATGACAACAACATGGTAGCAACACAACATGACAACAACATGGTAGAAACACAACATGACAACAACATGGTAGCAACACAACATGACAACAACATGGTAGCAACACAACATGACAACAACATGGTAGCAACACAACATGGCAACAACATGGTAGCAACACAACATGACAACAACATGGTAGCAACACAACATAACAACATGGTAGCAACACAACATGACAACAGCATGGTAGAAACACATGACAACAACATGGTAGCAACACAACATGGCAGCATAAAACATGGTACAAACATTATTGGGCACAGACAACAGAACAAAGGGCAGGAAGGTAGCTATTGGGTACCTTCCCAAATAAATGCTTCACAGAGTTCAAGTAACAGACACATCTCAACATCAACTGTTAGGAGGAGACTGCGTGAATCAGGCCTTCATGGTCGAATTTCTGCAAAAAAACCACTACTAAAGGACACCAATGAGAAGAAGAGACTTGCTTGGGCCAAGAAACACGAGCAATGGACATTAGACCGGTGGAAATCTGTCCTTTGGTCTGATGAGTCCAAATTTGCTATTTTTGGTTCCAACCGCCATGTCTTTGTGAGACGCAGAGTAGGTGAACGGATGTGTGGTTCCCACCGTGAAGCATGGCGGAGGAGGTGTTATGTTGTGGGGGTGCTTTGCTGGTGACACTGTCTGTGATTTATTTTATAATTCAAGGCATACTTAAGCAGAGTGTGAGAGAGAGAGAAAGAGAGCCCCAGAGAGTGACAGACACTATAATATCTGCTAATCGTTATCCTCTGTTCTATGAGTCACGATCAGTCATTGTGTATTATTATGAACCTCGTCAGCATGGAAACACCATTATCCTACACGTTTGTTTTGGCAGCGTTGGAGACGGTGTCTCGTCATACTAATGAAGCTGATTTGAATTTAATAAAAAATGGGAGAGAGATGGAAGGATGGAGGGAGAGATGGAAGGATGGAGGGAGAGATGGAAGGATGGAGGGAGAGATGGAAGGATGGAGGGAGAGATGGAAGGATGGAGGGAGAGATGGAAGGATGGAGGGAGAGATGGAAGGATGGAGGGAGAGATGGAAGGATGGAGGGAGAGATGGAAGGATGGAGGGGGAGATGGAAGGATGGAGGGAGAGATGGAAGGATGGAGGGGGAGATGGAAGGATGGAGGGGGAGATGGAAGGATAGAGGGAGAGATGGAAGGATGGAGGGGGAGATGGAAGGATTGAGGGAGAGATGGAAGGATGGAGGGAGAGATGGAAGGATGGAGGGGGAGATGGAAGGATGGAGGGAGAGATGGAAGGATGGAGGGAGAGATGGAAGGATGGAGGGGGAGATGGAAGGATAGAGGGAGAGATGGAAGGATGGAGGGGGAGATGGAAGGATTGAGGGAGAGATGGAAGGATGGAGGGGGAGATGGAGGGAGAGATGGAAGGATGGAGGGGGAGATGGAAGGATGGAGGGGGAGATGGAAGGATGGAGGGGGAGATGGAAGGATTGAGGGAGAGATGGAAGGATGGAGGGGGAGATGGAAGGATGGAGGGAGAGATGGAAGGATGGAGGGGGAGATGGAAGGATGGAGGGAGAGATGGAAGGATGGAGGGAGAGATGGAAGGATGGAGGGGGAGATGGAAGGATGGAGGGGAGAGATGGAAGGATGGAGGGGGAGATGGAAGGATGGAGGGGAGATGGAAGGATGGAGGGAGAGATGGAAGGATGGAGGGAGAGATGGAGGGAAGGATGGAAGGATGGAGGGAGAGATGGAAGGATGGAGGGGAGATGGAAGGATGGAGGGAGAGATGGAAGGATGGAGGGGGAGATGGAAGGATGGAGGGAGAGATGGAAGGATGGAGGGGGAGATGGAAGGATGGAGGGGAGATGGAAGGATGGAGGGGAGATGGAAGGATGGAGGGGAGATGGAAGGATGGAGGGGGAGATGGAAGGATGGAGGGGAGATGGAAGGATGGAGGGGAGAGATGGAAGGATGGAGGGGGAGATGGAAGGATGGAGGGGAGAGATGGAAGGATGGAGGGGAGATGGAAGGATGGAGGGGGAGATGGAAGGATGGAGGGAGAGATGGAAGGATGGAGGGAGAGATGGAAGGATGGAGGGGGAGATGGAAGGATGGAGGGAGAGATGGAAGGATGGAGGGAGAGATGGAAGGATGGAGGGGGAGATGGAAGGATGGAGGGGAGATGGAAGGATGGAGGGGGAGATGGAAGGATGGAGGGGAGATGGAAGGATGGAGGGGGAGATGGAAGGATGGAGGGGGAGATGGAAGGATGGAGGGAGAGATGGAAGGATGGAGGGGGAGATGGAGGGAGAGATGGAAGGATGGAGGGAGAGATGGAAGGATGGAGGGAGAGATGGAAGGATGGAGGGAGAGATGGAAGGAATAGAGGGGGAGATGGAAGGCTGGAGGGGAGAGATGGAAGGATGGAGGGAGAGATGGAAGGATGGAGGGAGAGATGGAAGGATGGAGGGGGAGATGGAAGGATGGAGGGAGAGATGGAAGGATGGAGGGGGAGATGGAGGGAGAGATGGAAGGATGGAGGGGGAGATGGAAGGATGGAGGGAGAGATGGAAGGATGGAGGGGGAGATGGAGGGAGAGATGGAAGGATGGAGGGGGAGATGGAAGGATGGAGGGAGAGATGGAAGGATGGAGGGGGAGATGGAGGGAGAGATGGAAGGATGGAGGGGGAGATGGAAGGATGGAGGGAGAGATGGAAGGATGGAGGGAGAGATGGAAGGATGGAGGGGGAGATGGAGGGATTGAGGGAGAGATGGAAGGATGGAGGGAGAGATGGAAGGATGGAGGGGGAGATGGAGGGATTGAGGGAGAGATGGAAGGATGGAGGGAGAGATGGAGGGATGGAGGGGGAGATGGAAGGATGGAGGGGGAGATGGAAGGATGGAGGGGGAGATGGAAGGATTGAGGGGGAGATGGAAGGATGGAGGGGGAGATGGAAGGATGGAGGGAGAGATGGAAGGATGGAGGGGGAGATGGAAGGATGGAGGGGAGATGGAAGGATGGAGGGGGAGATGGAAGGATGGAGGGAGAGATGGAAGGATGGAGGGGGAGATGGAAGGATGGAGTGAGAGATGGAAGGATGGAGGGAGATGACAGAGGGAGGAAGATGGTGGGATGAAGGGAGATGACAGAGAGAGGAAGATGGAGGGATGAAGAGAGATGACAGAGGGAGGAAGATGGAGGGATGAAGGGAGATGACAGAGGGAGGAAGATGGAGGGATGAAGGGAGATGACAGAGGGAGGAAGATGGAGGGATGAAGGGAGATGACAGAGGGATGAAGGGAGATGACAGAGAGAGGAAGATGGAGGGATGAAGCGAGATGACAGAGGGAGGAAGGGAGATGACAGAGAGAGGAAGATGGAGGGATGAAGGGATGAAGGGAGATGACAGAGGGAGAAAGATGGAGGGATGAAGGGAGAAGACAGAGGGAGGAAGAGAGATGACAGAGGGAGGAAGATGGAGGGATGAAGGGAGATGACAGAGAGAGGAAGATGTAGGGATGAAGAGAGATGACAGAGGGAGGAAGGGAGATGACAGAGAGAGGAAGATGAAGGGATGAAGGGAGATGACAGAGAGAGGAAAATGGAGGGATGAAGAGAGATGACAGAGGGATGAAGGGAGATGACAGAGAGAGGAAGATGGAGTGATGAAGGGAGATGACAGAGAGAGGAAGATGTAGGGATGAAGAGAGATGACAGAGGGAGGAAGGGAGATGACAGAGAGAGGAAGATGAAGGGATGAAGGGAGATGACAGAGAGAGGAAGATGGAGGGAGGAAGAGAGATGACAGAGGGAGGAAAATGAAGGGATGAAGAGAGATGACAGAGAGAGGAAGAGGAAGATGGAGGGATGAAGGGAGAGGCTTTGTGGGGGTGCTAGAGAGAGATGACAGAGAGAGGAAGAGGAAGATGGAGGGATGAAGGGAGAGGCTTTGTGGGGGTGCTAGAGAGATGACAGAGAGAGGAAGAGGAAGATGGAGGGATGAAGGGAGAGGCTTTGTGGGGGTGCTAGAGAGAGATGACAGAGAGAGGAAGAGGAAGATGGAGGGAGGAAGGGAGAGGCTTTGTGGGGGTGCTAGAGAGAGATGACAGAGAGAGGAAGAGGAAGATGGAGGGATGAAGGGAGAGGCTTTGTGGGGGCGCTAGAGCGTGGTTTCCTGTCAACAAAGTTTAGTCTGAAGACCTTTCTTCGTGTGTGTGTGTGTGTGTGTGTCTGTGTGTGTGTGTGTGTGTGTGTGTGTGTGTGTGTGTGTGTGTGTGTGTGTGTGTGTGTGTGTGTGTGTGTGTGTGTGTGTGTGTGTGTGTGTGTGTGTGTGTGTGTGTGTGTGTGTGTGTATGTGTGTGTGTGTGTGTGTTTGTACTCCAAGCCTGTCCTTTGGCCATGGATTCGTTAAATTAAATAAAAAAATACAAAAACATTTCATTAACGTCAAACAACATTAGCATCGTGGTCTGTTCTAAGCACTGACACACACACACACACACACACACACACACACACACACACACACACACACACACACACACACACACACACACACACACAGACACACACACACACACACACACACACACACACACACACACACACACACATACACACACACACACACACACACACACACACACACACACACACACACACACACACACTCATACATACATACATACATACACATATACACACACACACACACACACACACACAGACACACACACACACACACACAGACACACACACACACACACACACACACACACACACACACACACACACACACACACACACACACACACACACACACACACACACACATACACACACACACACACACACACACATACATACATACATACACACACATATACACACACACACACACACACACAGACACACACACACACACACACACACACACACACACACACACACACACACACACACACACACACACACACACACACACACACACACACACACACACACACACACACACACACACACACACACACATACACACACACACACACACACACATACATACATACATACACATATACACACACACACACACACACACACACACACATATACACGGGCGTATGCATGCTCTTGTCAGTGTGTTCTCCCTGTTCCTCCAGTCAGTGTTAATGTATCACAGTCAGACAGGCTCAGAGCTCAGTGACCTGTGTCAGACAAGAACAAGAGAGGAGAGAGAGAAGGGAGAGGAAGAGAGGAGAGAGAGGAGAGAGGAGAGAGGAGAGGGGAGAGAGGAGAGGGGAGAGAGAGAGAACGGAGAAGAGAGGAGAGAGAAGAGAGAGGAGAGGGAGAAGAGAGGAGAGGAGAGAGAAGAGAGGAGAGAGAAGAGAGGAGAGAGAGAAGAGAGGAGAGGAGAGAGAAGAGAGGAGAGAGGAGAAGAGAGAGGAGAGGGAGTGAGAGAGAAGCAAGAGGAGAGAGAAGAGAGGAGAGAGAAGCGAGGAGAGAGGAGAAGAGAGAGGAGAGGGAGAAGAGAGGAGAGGAGAGAGAAGAGAGGAGAGAGGAGAAGAGAGAGGAGAGGGAGTGAGAGAGAAGAGAGGAGAGGGAGGAGAGCACCACAGCAGCACAGAGGTTCAGTATGTTGACAGATATCAGCTTTAACCGTAACAGTGATACATATCAGCACACAACAGGACAGCCAGGTCGCTCTAGATTCACTTCCAAACTGGACGTCTGTCCATGTCCCGAGGACGTCAGGAGATGCCTTTAAAACCCACCGCTAGGGGGCAACGGTAGGTATGGGTGTTGCTAGGGGGCAACGGTAGGTATGGGTGTTGCTAGGGGGCAACGGTAGGTATGGGTGTTGCTAGGGGGGATGGTGAGCTCTATTACCATCAAGTAGGTTAGGTGTTGCTAGGGGGCAACGGTGAGCTCTATTATCATCAAGTAGGTTAGGTGTTGCTAGGGGGCAACGGTGAGCTCTATTATCATCAAGTAGGTTAGGTGTTGCTAGGGGGGATGGTGAGCTCTATTACCATCAAGTAGGTTAGGTGTTGCTAGGGGGCAACGGTGAGCTCTATTATCATCAAGTAGGTTAGGTGTTGCTAGGGGAGACGGTGAGCACTATTATCGGCAAGTAGGTTAGGTGTTGCTAGGGGAGATGGTGAGCTCTATTATCGGCAAGTAGGTTAGGTGTTGCTGAGGGGAGACGGTGAGCTCTATTACCATCAAGTAGGTTAGGTGTTGCTAGGGGAGACGGTGAGCTCTATTATCATCAAGTAGGTTAGGTGTTGCTAGGGGAGACGGTGAGCTCTATTATCGGCAAGTAGGTTAGGTGTTGCTAGGGGAGATGGTGAGCTCTATTATCGGCAAGTAGGTTAGGTGTTGCTAGGGGGGACGGTGAGCTCTATTATCATCAAGTAGGTTAGGTGTTGCTAGGGGAGACGGTGAGCTCTATTACCATCAAGTAGGTTAGGTGTTGCTAGGGGAAACGGTGAGCTCTATTACCATCAAGTAGGTTAGGTGTTGCTAGGGGAGACGGTGAGCTCTATTACCATCAAGTAGGTTAGGTGTTGCTAGGGGGCAACGGTGAGCTCTATTACCATCAAGTAGGTTAGGTGTTGCTAGGGGAGACGGTGAGCTCTATTACCATCAAGTAGGTTAGGTGTTGCTAGGGGGCAACGGTGAGCTCTATTACTATCAAGTAGGTTAGGTGTTGCTAGGGGAGACGGTGAGCTCTATTACCATCAAGTAGGTTAGGTGTTGGTAGGGGAGACAGTGAGCTCTATTACCATCAAGTAGGTTAGGTGGTGGCAGGGGAGACGGTGAGCTCTATTACCATCAAGTAGGTTAGGTGTTGCTAGGGGAGACGGTGAGCTCTATTACCATCAAGTAGGTTAGGTGTTGGCAGGGGAGACGGTGAGCTCTATTACCATCAAGTAGGTTAGGTGTTGCTAGGGGGCAACGGTGAGCTCTATTACCATCAAGTAGGTTAGGTGTTGGCAGGGGAGACGGTGAGCTCTATTACCATCAAGTAGGTTAGGTGTTGGCAGGGGAGACGGTGAGCTCTATTACCATCAAGTAGGTTAGGTGTTGCTAGGGGAGACGGTGAGCTCTATTACCATCAAGTAGGTTAGGTGGTGCTAGGGGGCAAAGGTGAGCTCTATTACCATCAAGTAGGTTAGGTGTTGCTAGGGGGGACGTTGAGCTCTATTATTATCAAGTAGGTTAGGTGTTGCTAGGGGAGACGGTGAGCTCTATTATCGGCAAGTAGGCTTGGTGTTGCTAGGGCGTGAGCTCTATTACCATCAAGTAGACTTGGGTGTTGCTAGGGCGTGAGCTCTATTACCATCAAGTAGACTTGAGTGTTGCTAGGGAGTGAGCTCTATTACCATCAAGTAGGCTTGGGTGTTGCTAGGGCGTGAGTTCCGGCTCAGAGGGTCACGTGTTCAATCCCAGTGCTACACACTCATTTCCTTGTTAACCTTTAACCCTTAATAATTCAGAATTAATGCCTAAACCAAACCCAATCCCAAAGCTTAAACCTTAATTTAGCCCTTTGTAATGAATGCAGGAGGAGCCACAGCAGGAGGAACCGCAGCAGGAGGACCCGCAGCAGGAGGAGCCGCAGCAGGAGGAACCGCAGCAGGAGGAGCCGCAGCAGGAGGAACCGCAGCAGGAGGAACCGCAGCAGGAGGAGCCACAGCAGGAGGATCCGCAGCAGGAGGAAACCGCAGCAGGAGGAACCGCAGCAGGAGGAACCGCAGCAGGAGGAACCGCAGCAGGAGGAGCCGTAGCAGGAGGATCCGCAGCAGGAGGAAACGCAGCAGGAGGAACCGCAGCAGGAGGATCCGCAGCAGGAGGATCCGCAGCAGGAGGAACCGCAGCAGGAGGATACGCAGCAGGAGGAACCGCAGCAGGAGGAACCGCAGCAGGAGGAACCGCAGCAGGAGGAACCGCAGCAGGAGGATCCGCAGCAGGAGGAACCGCAGCAGGAGAAACCGCAGCAGGAGGAACCGCAGCAGGAGGAAATGCAGCAGGACGAACTGCAGCAGGAGGAACCGCAGCAGGAGGAACCGGAGCAGGACGAACTGCAGCAGGAGGAACCGCAGCAGGAGGAACCGCAGCAGGACGAACTGCAGCAGGAGGAGCCACAGCAGGAGGATCCGCAGCAGGAGGAACCGCAGCGGGAGGAACCGCAGCGGGAGGAACCGCAGCGGGAGGAACCGCAGCGGGAGGAGCCACAGCTGGAGGATCCGCAGCAGGACGATCCGCAGCAGGAGGATCCGCAGCAGGAGGAACCGCAGCAGGAGGAACCGCAGCAGGAGGAACCGCAGCAGGACGATCCGCAGCAGGAGGATCCGCAGCAGGAGGAACCAAAGCAGGAGGAAACGCAGCAGGAGGAACCGCAGCAGGAGGATCCGCAGCAGGTTACTGTCAGACGTTGCTGATTTGTAGCCACTGTCAAGTGTGCTCCCTCTCAGGCCTCTAGGTCACCAGGCTGCTCGTTATGGAGCACACCTGTCAACATCGTTACGCGCATTTACGCATCGTCAGACTCACCTGGACTCCATCACCTCCCTCTTTTACCTTCCCTATATATGTCACTTCCTTTTGGGCTCCTTCCCCAGGTGTCATTGTTTTTGTTTCCTGTCTGTGTGCTGTTAGTGGTTCCTGTCTGTGTGATGTTAGTGTTTCCTGTCTGTGTGCTGTTCCTGTCTGTGTGCTGTTAGTGTTTCCTGTCTGTGTGCTGTTAGTGTTTCCTGTCTGTGTGCTGTTAGTGTTTCCTGTCTGTGTGCTGTTCCTGTCTGTGTGCTGTTAGTGGTTCCTGTCTGTGTGCTGTTAGTGTTTCCTGTCTGTGTGCTGTTAGTGGTTCCTGTCTGTGTGCTGTTCCTGTCTGTGTGCTGTTAGTGGTTCCTGTCTGTGTGCTGTTAGTGGTTCCTGTCTGTGTGCTGTTAGTGTTTCCTGTCTGTGTGCTGTTGGTGTTTCCTGTCTGTGTGCTGTTATTGTTTCCTGTCTGTGTGCTGTTAGTGTTTCCTGTCTGTGTGCTGTTAGTGTTTCTTGTCTGTGTGCTGTTAGTGTTTCCTGTCTGTGTGCTGTTAGTGTTTCCTGTCTGTGTGCTGTTAGTGGTTCCTGTCTGTGTGCTGTTCCTGTCTGTGTGCTGTTAGTGTTTCCTGTCTGTGTGCTGTTAGTGTTTCCTGTCTGTGTGCTGTTAGTGTTTCCTGTCTGTGTGCTGTTCCTGTCTGTGTGCTGTTAGTGTTTCATGTCTGTGTGCTGTTAGTGGTTCCTGTCTGTGTGCTGTTCCTGTCTGTGTGCTGTTAGTGGTTCCTGTCTGTGTGCTGTTAGTGTTTCCTGTCTGTGTTCTGTTAGTGTTTCCTGTCTGTGTGCTGTTCCTGTCTGTGTGCTGTTAGTGGTTCCTGTCTGTGTGCTGTTAGTGTTTCCTGTCTGTGTGCTGTTAGTGTTTCCTGTCTGTGTGCTGTTAGTGGTTCCTGTCTGTGTGCTGTTAGAGTTTCCTGTCTGTGTGCTGTTAGTGGTTCCTGTCTGTGTGCTGTTAGTGTTTCCTGTCTGTGTGCTGTTCCTGTCTGTGTGCTGTTAGTGGTTCCTGTCTGTGTGTTGTTAGTGGTTCCTGTCTGTGTGCTGTTAGTGTTTCCTGTCTGTGTGCTGTTAGTGGTTCCTGTCTGTGTGCTGTTAGTGGTTCCTGTCTGTGTGCTGTTAGTGTTTCCTGTCTGTGTGCTGTTAGTGTTTCCTGTCTGTGTGCTGTTAGTATTTCCTGTCTGTGTGCTGTTAGTGTTTCCTGTCTGTGTGCTGTTAGTGTTTCCTGTCTGTGTGCTGTTCCTGTCTGTGTGCTGTTAGTGGTTCCTGTCTGTGTGTTGTTAGTGGTTCCTGTCTGTGTGCTGTTCCTGTCTGTGTGCTGTTAGTGGTTCCTGTCTGTGTGCTGTTAATGTTTCCTGTCTGTGTGCTGTTAGTGGTTCCTGTCTGTGTGCTGTTAGTGTTTCCTGTCTGTGTGCTGTTAGTGGTTCCTCTCTGTGTGCTGTTCCTGTCTGTGTGCTGTTAGTGGTTCCTGTCTGTGTGCTGTTAGTGGTTCCTGTCTGTGTGCTGTTAGTGGTTCCTGTCTGTGTGCTGTTAGTGTTTCCTGTCTGTGTGCTGTTAGTGTTTCCTGTCTGTGTGCTGTTCCTGTCTGTGTGCTGTTAGTGGTTCCTGTCTGTGTGCTGTTAGTGGTTCCTGTCTGTGTGCTGTTAGTGTTTCCTGTCTGTGTGCTGTTAGTGGTTCCTGTCTGTGTGCTGTTAGTGGTTCCTGTCTGTGTGCTGTTAGTGTTTCCTGTCTGTGTGCTGTTAGTGGTTCCTGTCTGTGTGCTGTTCCTGTCTGTGTGCTGTTAGTGGTTCCTGTCTGTGTGCTGTTCCTGTCTGTGTGGTGTTAGTGGTTCCTGTCTGTGTGCTGTTAGTGTTTCCTGTCTGTGTGCTGTTAGTGGTTCCTGTCTGTGTGCTGTTAGTGTTTCCTGTCTGTATGCTTTTAGTGGTTCCTGTCTGTGTGCTGTTAGTGGTTCCTGTCTGTGTGCTGTTAGTGTTTCCTGTCTGTGTGCTGTTAGTGGTTCCTGTTTGTGTGCTGTTAGTGTTTCCTGTCTGTGTGCTGTTAGTATTTCCTGTCTGTGTGCTGTTAGTGTTTCCTGTCTGTGTGCTGTTAGTGTTTCCTGTCTGTGTGCTGTTCCTGTCTGTGTGCTGTTAGTGGTTCCTGTCTGTGTGTTGTTAGTGGTTCCTGTCTGTGTGCTGTTCCTGTCTGTGTGCTGTTAGTGGTTCCTGTCTGTGTGCTGTTAATGTTTCCTGTCTGTGTGCTGTTAGTGGTTCCTGTCTGTGTGCTGTTAGTGTTTCCTGTCTGTGTGCTGTTAGTGGTTCCTCTCTGTGTGCTGTTCCTGTCTGTGTGCTGTTAGTGGTTCCTGTCTGTGTGCTGTTAGTGGTTCCTGTCTGTGTGCTGTTAGTGGTTCCTGTCTGTGTGCTGTTAGTGTTTCCTGTCTGTGTGCTGTTAGTGGTTCCTGTCTGTGTGCTGTTCCTGTCTGTGTGCTGTTAGTGGTTCCTGTCTGTGTGCTGTTAGTGGTTCCTGTCTGTGTGCTGTTAGTGTTTCCTGTCTGTGTGCTGTTAGTGGTTCCTGTCTGTGTGCTGTTAGTGGTTCCTGTCTGTGTGCTGTTAGTGTTTCCTGTCTGTGTGCTGTTAGTGGTTCCTGTCTGTGTGCTGTTCCTGTCTGTGTGCTGTTAGTGGTTCCTGTCTGTGTGCTGTTCCTGTCTGTGTGGTGTTAGTGGTTCCTGTCTGTGTGCTGTTAGTGTTTCCTGTCTGTGTGCTGTTAGTGGTTCCTGTCTGTGTGCTGTTAGTGTTTCCTGTCTGTGTGCTTTTAGTGGTTCCTGTCTGTGTGCTGTTAGTGGTTCCTGTCTGTGTGCTGTTAGTGTTTCCTGTCTGTGTGCTGTTAGTGGTTCCTGTTTGTGTGCTGTTAGTGGTTCCTGTCTGTGTGCTGTTAGTGTTTCCTGTCTGTGTGCTGTTAGTGGTTCCTGTCTGTGTGCTGTTAGTGGTTCCTGTCTGTGTGCTGTTAGTGTTTCCTGTCTGTGTGCTGTTAGTGGTTCCTGTCTGTGTGCTGTTAGTGTTTCCTGTCTGTGTGCTGTTCCTGTCTGTGTGCTGTTAGTGGTTCCTGTCTGTGTGTTGTTAGTGGTTCCTGTCTGTGTGCTGTTAGTGTTTCCTGTCTGTGTGCTGTTAGTGGTTCCTGTCTGTGTGCTGTTAATGTTTCCTGTCTGTGTGCTGTTAGTGGTTCCTGTCTGTGTGCTGTTCCTGTCTGTGTGCTGTTAGTGGTTCCTGTCTGTGTGCTGTTAGTGGTTCCTGTCTGTGTGCTGTTAGTGTTTCCTGTCTGTGTGCTGTTAGTGGTTCCTGTTTGTGTGCTGTTAGTGGTTCCTGTCTGTGTGCTGTTAGTGTTTCCTGTCTGTGTGCTGTTAGTGGTTCCTGTCTGTGTGCTGTTAGTGGTTCCTGTCTGTGTGCTGTTAGTGTTTCCTGTCTGTGTGCTGTTAGTGGTTCCTGTCTGTGTGCTGTTAGTGTTTCCTGTCTGTGTGCTGTTCCTGTCTGTGTGCTGTTAGTGGTTCCTGTCTGTGTGCTGTTAGTGGTTCCTGTCTGTGTGCTGTTAGTGGTTCCTGTCTGTGTGCTGTTAGTGGTTCCTGTCTGTGTGCTGTTAGTGTTTCCTGTCTGTGTGCTGTCCTGTCTGTGTGCTGTTAGTGTTTCCTGTCTGTGTGCTGTTAGTGTTTCCTGTCTGTGTGCTGTTAGTGTTTCCTGTCTGTGTGCTGTTAGTGGTTCCTGTCTGTGTGCTGTTCCTGTCTGTGTGGTGTTAGTGGTTCCTGTCTGTGTGCTGTTAGTGGTTCCTGTCTGTGTGCTGTTAGTGGTTCCTGTCTGTGTGCTGTTAGTGTTTCCTGTCTGTGTGCTGTTAGTGTTTCCTGTCTGTGTGCTTTTAGTGGTTCCTGTCTGTGTGCTGTTAGTGTTTCCTGTCTGTGTGCTGTTAGTGGTTCCTGTCTGTGTGCTGTTAGTGGTTCCTGTCTGTGTGCTTTTCCTGTCTGTGTGCTGTTAGTGTGTCCTGTCTGTGTGCTGTTAGTGGTTCCTGTCTGTGTGCTGTTAGTGGTTCCTGTCTGTGTGCTGTTCCTGTCTGTGTGCTGTTAGTGGTTCCTGTCTGTGTGCTGTTAGTGGTTCCTGTCTGTGTGCTGTTAGTGGTTCCTGTCTGTGTGCTGTTAGTGTTTCCTGTCTGTGTGCTGTTAGTGGTTCCTGTCTGTGTGCTGTTAGTGGTTCCTGTCTGTGTGCTGTTAGTGGTTCCTGTCTGTGTGCTGTTAGTGTTTCCTGTCTGTGTGCTGTTAGTGGTTCCTGTCTGTGTGCTGTTAGTGTTTCCTGTCTGTTTTCTGTTAGTGTTTCCTGTCTGTGTGCTGTTAGTGGTTCCTGTCTGTGTGCTGTTAAAGTTTCCTGTCTGTGTGCTGTTCCTGTCTGTGTGCTGTTAGTGTTTCCTGTCTGTGTGCTGTTAGTGGTTCCTGTCTGTGTGCTTTTAGTGGTTCCTGTCTGTGTGCTGTTAGTGGTTCCTGTCTGTGTGCTGTTAGTGTTTCCTGTCTGTGTGCTGTTAGTGGTTCCTGTCTGTGTGCTGTCAGTGGTTCCTGTTTATGTATTATGTTCCGTGTTATTTCATGAAATCCCTCCCTGAACTTGCTTCCTGACTCTCGGCGCACATCGTTACACCTGCAGGTGTAATAACTTCTAGAGGACACAAGCTCAAGCACACAGTACAAATATGAAACGTTATGATGTATTTTCCTATTCAACAAAACTGTAAATGAAGAAGGCTTGAAATGACTTATATGCTTCCAAAGTAGAATCAAATTCTAAAATGGCGGACTGTGATGTCACCTGCCTTTTATAAGTGTAAAATACATTCAGTATTTGCATGTTTATTGTTAGAACAAAGTGGCATATTTTTCTAAAGGTCTGACCCCCACAGCTGTGAGCATCACACAGAAGGCCAGCTTGGCTTCCTGAACTCGCTAGGAGCTCGCCTTTCATCTCATATTATATATTGTCCGTCAAACAAAGTATTTTTTGGTTTAAGATCGATTCATTATTTTATATTACTTTTCAAAAAGTTGGCTATGAATCGATCTGTGAATCTGGTAAAGTGAGGAAGCCGGTCTCTCCTGCAGCGATGTAAGAATTGCAGTCAGGGGCTTTGTCCAGCCAGGTCACCCAGTATTCAACATCCATCCATGTCTGAGGAGATGACGTGGAAACAGGCCACTAGGGGCGACAGTGAGCACTGTTACTTTCAAGTAGGTTTAGGTTTCGCTGCTAGGGTGATGGGGATAGAGTAAGACCCTAAACCCTTGCTATGGTGATGGGGATAGAGTAAGGCCCTAAACCCTTGCTAGGGTGATGGGTATAAAGGAAGGCCCTAAACCCTTGCTATGGTGATGGGGATAGAGTAAGACCCTAAACCCTTGCTATGGTGATGGTGATGGGGATAGAGTAAGACCCTAAACCCTTGCTATGGTGATGGTGATGGGGATAGAGTAAGAACCTAAACCCTTGCTATAGTGATGGGGATAGAGTAAGACCCTAAACCCTTGCTATGGTGATGGGGATAGAGTAAGACCCTAAACCCTTGCTAGGGTGATGGGGATAGAGTAAGACCCTAAACCCTTGCTATGGTGATGGGGATAGAGTAAGACCCTAAACCCTTGCTATGGTGATGGGGATAGAGTAAGACCCTAAACCCTTGCTATGGTGATGGGGATAGAGTAAGACCCTAAACCCTTGCTAGGGTGATGGGGATAGAGTAAGACCCTAAACCCTTGCTATGGTGATGGGGATAGAGTAAGACCCTAAACCCTTGCTAGGGTGATGGGGATAGAGTAAGACCCTAAACCCTTGCTATGGTGATGGGGATAGAGTAAGACCCTAAACCCTTGCTATGGTGATGGGGATAGAGTAAGAACCTAAACCCTTGCTAGGGTGATGGGGATAGAGTAAGACACTAAACCCTTGCTATGGTGATGGGGATAGAGTAAGACCCTAAACCCTTGCTAGGGTGATGGGGATAGAGTAAGACCCTAAACCCTTGCTATGGTGATGGGGATAGAGTAAGACCCTAAACCCTTGCTAGGGTGATGGGGATAGAGTAAGAACCTAAACCCTTGCTATGGTGATGGGGATAGAGTAAGACCCTAAACCCTTGCTATGGTGATGGGGATAGAGTAAGACCCTAAACCCTTGCTAGGGTGATGGGGATAGAGTAAGACCCTAAACCCTTGCTAGGGTGATGGGGATAGAGTAAGACCCTAAACCCTTGCTAGGGTGATGGGGATAGAGTAAGAACCTAAACCCTTGCTAGGGTGATGGGGATAGAGTAAGGCCCTAAACCCTTGTTATGGGGATAGAGTAAGGCCCTAAACCCTTGCTAGGGTGATGGGGATAGAGTAAGACCCTAAACCCTTGTTATGGTGATGGGGATAGAGTAAGACCCTAAACCCTTGCTAGGGTGATGGGGATAGAGTAAGACCCTAAACCCTTGCTAGGGTGATGGTGATATAGTAAGACCCTAAACCCTTGCTAGGGTGTTGGGGATAGAGTAAGACCCTAAACCCTTGCTAGGGTGATGGGGATAGACTAAGACCCTAAACCCTTGTGATGGGGATAGAGTAAGACCCTAAACCCTTGCTATAGTGATGGGGATAGAGTAAGACCCTAAACCCTTGCTATGGTGATGGGGATAGAGTAAGGCCCTAAACCCTTGCTATAGTGATGGGGATAGAGTAAGACCCTAAACCCTTGGTATGGTGATGGGGATAGAGTAAGACCCTAAACCCTTGCTATGGTGATGGGGATAGAGTAAGGCCCTAAACCCTTGCTATAGTGATGGGGATAGAGTAAGACCCTAAACCCTTGCTATGGTGATGGGGATAGAGTAAGACCCTAAACCCTTGCTATGGTGATGGGGATAGAGTAAGGCCCTAAACCCTTGCTATGGTGATGGGGATAGAGTAAGACCCTAAACCCTTGCTAGGGTGATGGGGATAGAGTAAGACCCTAAACCCTTGCTATGGTGATGGGGATAGAGTAAGACCCTAAACCCTTGCTAGGGTGATGGGGATAGAGTAAGACCCTAAACCCTTGCTATGGTGATGGGGATAGAGTAAGGCCCTAAACCCTTGCTATAGTGATGGTGATAGAGTAAGACCCTAAACCCTTGGTATGGTGATGGTGATAGAGTAAGACCCTAAACCCTTGCTATGGTGATGGGGATAGAGTAAGGCCCTAAACCCTTGCTAGGGTGATGGGGATAGAGTAAGACCCTAAACCCTTGTGATGGGGATAGAGTAAGACCCTAAACCCTTGCTAGGGTGATGGGGATAGAGTAAGACCCTAAACCCTTGCTATGGGGATAGAGTAAGACCCTAAACCCTTGCTATGGTGATGGGGATAGAGTAAGACCCTAAACCCTTTCTAGGGTGATGGGGATAGAGTAAGACCCTAAACCCTTGCTAGGGTGATGGGGATAGAGTAAGACCCTAAACCCTTGCTATGGTGATGGGGATAGAGTAAGACCCTAAACCCTTGCTATGGTGATGGGGATAGAGTAAGACCCTAAACCCTTGCTAGGGTGATGGGGATAGAGTAAGACCCTAAACCCTTGCTATGGTGATGGGGATAGAGTAAGACCCTAAACCCTTGCTAGGGTGATGGGGATAGAGTAAGACCCTAAACCCTTGCTATGGTGATGGGGATAGAGTAAGACCCTAAACCCTTGCTATGGTGATGGGGATAGAGTAAGACCCTAAACCCTTGGTGATGGGGATAGAGTAAGACCCTAAACCCTTGTTATGGTGATGGGGATAGAGTAAGACCCTAAACCCTTGCTATGGTGATGGGGATAGAGTAAGACCCTAAACCCTTGCTATGGTGATGGGGATAGAGTAAGACCCTAAACCCTTGCTATGGTGAGGGGATAGAGTAAGACCCTAAACCCTTGCTAGGGTGATGGGGATAGAGTAAGACCCTAAACCCTTGCTATGGTGATGGTGATGGGGATAGAGTAAGACCCTAAACCCTTGCTATGGTGATGGGGATAGAGTAAGACCCTAAACCCTTGCTATGGTGATGGTGATGGGGATAGAGTAAGACCCTAAACCCTTGCTATGGTGATGGGGATAGAGTAAGACCCTAAACCCTTGCTATGGTGATGGGGATAGAGTAAGACCCTAAACCCTTGCTAGGGTGATGGGGATAGAGTAAGACCCTAAACCCTTGCTATGGTGATGGGGATAGAGTAAGACCCTAAACCCTTGTTATGGTGATGGGGATAGAGTAAGACCCTAAACCCTTGCTATGGTGATGGGGATAGAGTAAGACCCTAAACCCTTGCTAGGGTGATGGGGATAGAGTAAGACCCTAAACCCTTGCTAGGGTGATGGGGATAGAGTAAGACCCTAAACCCTTGCTAGGGTGATGGGGATAGAGTAAGACCCTAAACCCTTGCTATGGTGATGGGGATAGAGTAAGACCCTAAACCCTTGCTATGGTGATGGGGATAGAGTAAGACCCTAAACCCTTGCTAGGGTGATGGGGATAGAGTAAGACCCTAAACCCTTGCTAGGGTGATGGGGGTAGAGTAAGACCCTAAACCCTTGCTATGGTGATGGGGATAGAGTAAGACCCTAAACCCTTGCTATGGTGATGGGGATAGAGTAAGACCCTAAACCCTTGCTATGGTGATGGGGTTAGACCCTAAACCCTTGCTATGGTGATGGGGATAGAGTAAGACCCTAAACCCTTGCTAGGGTGATGGGGATAGAGTAAGACCCTAAACCCTTGCTATGGTGATGGGGATAGAGTAAGACCCTAAACCCTTGTTATGGTGATGGGGATAGAGTAAGACCCTAAACCCTTGCTAGGGTGATGGGGATAGAGTAAGACCCTAAACCCTTGCTATGGTGATGGGGATAGAGTAAGACCCTAAACCCTTGCTATGGTGATGGGGATAGAGTAAGACCCTAAACCCTTGGTGATGGGGATAGAGTAAGACCCTAAACCCTTGGTGATGGGGATAGAGTAAGACCCTAAACCCTTGCTAGGGTGATGGGGATAGAGTAAGACCCTAAACCCTTGCTATGGTGATGGGGATAGAGTAAGACCCTAAACCCTTGCTATGGTGATGGGGATAGAGTAAGACCCTAAACCCTTGCTAGGGTGATGGGGATAGAGTAAGGTCCTAAACCCTTGTTATGGTGATGGTGATAGAGTAAGGCCCTAAACCCTTGCTATGGTGATGGTGATGGGGATAGAGTAAGACCCTAAACCCTTGTTAGGGTGATGGGGATAGAGTAAGACCATAAACCCTTGCTATGGTGATGGGGATAGAGTAAGACCCTAAACCCTTGCTATGGTGATGGTGATGGGGATAGAGTAAGACCCTAAACCCTTGTTAGGGTGATGGGGATAGAGTAAGACCATAAACCCTTGCTATGGTGATGGGGATAGAGTAAGACCCTAAACCCTTGCTATGGTGATGGTGATAGAGTAAGACCCTAAACCCTTGCTATAGTGATGGGGATAGAGTAATACCCTAAACCCTTGCTATGATGATGGGGATAGAGTAAGACCCTAAACCCTTGCTATGATGATGGGGATAGAGTAAGACCCTAAACCCTTGCTATGATGATGGGGATAGAGTAAGGCCCTAAACCCTTGCTAGGGTGATGGGGATAGAGTAAGACCCTAAACCCTTGCTATGGTGATGGGAATGGGGATAGAGTAAGACCCTAAACCCTTGCTAGGGTGATGGGGATAGAGTAAGACCCTAAACCCTTGCTATGGTGATGGGGATAGAGTAAGACCCTAAACCCTTGCTATGGTGATGGGGATAGAGTAAGACCCTAAACCCTTGCTATAGTGATGGGGATAGAGTAAGACCCTAAACCCTTGCTATGGTGATGGGGATAGAGTAAGACCCTAAACCCTTGCTATGGTGATGGTGATTGAGTAAGACCCTAAACCCTTGCTATGGTGATGGGGATAGAGTAAGACCCTAAACCCTTGTGATGGGGATAGAGTAAGACCCTAAACCCTTGTGATGGGGATAGAGTAAGACCCTAAACCCTTGTTAGGGTGATGGGGATAGAGTAAGACCCTAAACCCTTGTTAGGGTGATGGGGATAGAGTAAGACCCTAAACCCTTGGTGATGGGGATAGAGTAAGACCCTAAACCCTTGCTATGGTGATGGGGATAGAGTAAGGATCTAAACCCTTGCTATGGTGATGGGGATAGAGTAAGAACCTAAACCCTTGCTATGGTGATGGGGATAGAGTAAGGATCTAAACCCTTGCTATGGTGATGGGGATAGAGTAAGGCCCTAAACCCTTGCTATGGTGATGGGGATAGAGTAAGACCCTAAACCCTTGCTACGGTGATGGGGATAGAGTAAGACCCTAAACCCTTGCTAGAGTGATGGGGTTAGAGTAAGACCCTAAACCATTGCTATGGTGATGGGGATAGAGTAAGAACCTAAACCCTTGCTATGGTGATGGGGATAGAGTAAGACCCTAAACCCTTGCTATGGTGATGGTGATGGGGATAGAGTAAGACCCTAAACCCTTGTTATGGTGATGGGGATAGAGTAAGACCCTAAACCCTTGCTATGGTGATGGGGATAGAGTAAGACCCTAAACCCTTGCTAGGGTGATGGGGATAGAGTAAGACCCTAAACCCTTGCTAGGGTGATGGGGATAGAGTAAGACCCTAAACCCTTGCTAGGGTGATGGGGATAGAGTAAGACCCTAAACCCTTGCTATGGTGATGGGGATAGAGTAAGACCCTAAACCCTTGCTATGGTGATGGGGATAGAGTAAGACCCTAAACCCTTGCTAGGGTGATGGGGATAGAGTAAGACCCTAAACCCTTGCTAGGGTGATGGGGGTAGAGTAAGACCCTAAACCCTTGCTATGGTGATGGGGATAGAGTAAGACCCTAAACCCTTGCTATGGTGATGGGGATAGAGTAAGACCCTAAACCCTTGCTATGGTGATGGGGTTAGACCCTAAACCCTTGCTATGGTGATGGGGATAGAGTAAGACCCTAAACCCTTGCTAGGGTGATGGGGATAGAGTAAGACCCTAAACCCTTGCTATGGTGATGGGGATAGAGTAAGACCCTAAACCCTTGCTATGGTGATGGGGATAGAGTAAGACCCTAAACCCTTGGTGATGGGGATAGAGTAAGACCCTAAACCCTTGCTAGGGTGATGGGGATAGAGTAAGACCCTAAACCCTTGCTATGGTGATGGGGATAGAGTAAGACCCTAAACCCTTGCTATGGTGATGGGGATAGAGTAAGACCCTAAACCCTTGCTAGGGTGATGGGGATAGAGTAAGGTCCTAAACCCTTGTTATGGTGATGGTGATAGAGTAAGGCCCTAAACCCTTGCTATGGTGATGGTGATGGGGATAGAGTAAGACCCTAAACCCTTGTTAGGGTGATGGGGATAGAGTAAGACCATAAACCCTTGCTATGGTGATGGGGATAGAGTAAGACCCTAAACCCTTGCTATGGTGATGGTGATAGAGTAAGACCCTAAACCCTTGCTATAGTGATGGGGATAGAGTAATACCCTAAACCCTTGCTATGATGATGGGGATAGAGTAAGACCCTAAACCCTTGCTATGATGATGGGGATAGAGTAAGACCCTAAACCCTTGCTATGATGATGGGGATAGAGTAAGGCCCTAAACCCTTGCTAGGGTGATGGGGATAGAGTAAGACCCTAAACCCTTGCTATGGTGATGGGAATGGGGATAGAGTAAGACCCTAAACCCTTGCTAGGGTGATGGGGATAGAGTAAGACCCTAAACCCTTGCTATGGTGATGGGGATAGAGTAAGGCCCTAAACCCTTGCTAGGGTGATGGGGATAGAGTAAGACCCTAAACCCTTGCTAGGGTGATGGGGATAGAGTAAGACCCTAAACCCTTGCTATGGTGATGGGGATAGAGTAAGACCCTAAACCCTTGCTATGGTGATGGTGATTGAGTAAGACCCTAAACCCTTGCTATGGTGATGGGGATAGAGTAAGACCCTAAACCCTTGTGATGGGGATAGAGTAAGACCCTAAACCCTTGTGATGGGGATAGAGTAAGACCCTAAACCCTTGTTAGGGTGATGGGGATAGAGTAAGACCCTAAACCCTTGCTAGGGTGATGGGGATAGAGTAAGACCCTAAACCCTTGTTATGGTGATGGGGATAGAGTAAGACCCTAAACCCTTGCTAGGGTGATGGGGATAGAGTAAGACCCTAAACCCTTGGTGATGGGGATAGAGTAAGACCCTAAACCCTTGCTATGGTGATGGGGATAGAGTAAGGATCTAAACCCTTGCTATGGTGATGGGGATAGAGTAAGAACCTAAACCCTTGCTATGGTGATAGAGTAAGACCCTAAACCCTTGCTATGGTGATGGGGATAGAGTAAGACCCTAAACCCTTGCTATGGTGATGGGGATAGAGTAAGACCCTAAACCCTTGCTAGGGTGATGGGGATAGAGTAAGACCCTAAACCCTTGCTATGGTGATGGGGATAGAGTAAGGCCCTAAACCCTTGCTACGGTGATGGGGATAGAGTAAGACCCTAAACCCTTGCTAGAGTGATGGGGTTAGAGTAAGACCCTAAACCATTGCTATGGTGATGGGGATAGAGTAAGAACCTAAACCCTTGCTAGAGTGATGGGGATAGAGTAAGACCCTAAACCCTTGCTAGGGTGATGGGGATAGAGTAAGACCCTAAACCCTTGCTATGGTGATGGGGATAGAGTAAGACCCTAAACCCTTGCTAGGGTGATGGTGATAGAGTAAGACCCTAAACCCTTGCTATGGTGATGGTGATGGGGATAGAGTAAGACCCTAAACCCTTGCTATGGTGATGGGGATAGAGTAAGACCCTAAACCCTTGCTAGGGTGATGGGGATAGAGTAAGGCCCTAAACCCTTGCTATGGTGATGGGGATAGAGTAAGACCCTAAACCCTTGCTATGGTGATGGGGATAGAGTAAGACCCTAAACCCTTGCTAGGGTGATGGGGTTAGAGTAAGACCCTAAAGCCTTGCTATAGTGATGGGGATAGAGTAAGACCCTAAACCCTTGCTATAGTGATGGGGATAGAGTAAGACCCTAAACCCTTGCTATGGTGATGGGGATAGAGTAAGACCCTAAACCCTTGCTATGGTGATGGGGATAGAGTAAGGCCCTAAACCCTTGCTATGGTGATGGGGATAGAGTAAGACCCTAAACCATTGCTAGGGTGATGGTGATAGAGTAAGACCCTAAACCCTTGCTATGGTGATGGGGATAGAGTAAGACCCTAAACCATTGCTAGGGTGATGGTGATAGAGTAAGACCCTAAACCCTTGCTATGGTGATGGGGATAGAGTAAGGCCCTAAACCCTTGCTAGGGTGATGGGGATAGAGTAAGACCCTAAACCCTTGCTAGGGTGATGGGGATAGAGTAAGACCCTAAACCCTTGCTATGGTGATGGAGATAGAGTGAGACCCTAAACCCTTGCTATGGTGATGGGGATAGAGTAAGACCCTAAACCCTTGCTATGGTGATGGGGATAGAGTAAGACCCTAAACCCTTGCTATGGTGATGGGGATAGAGTAAGACCCTAAACCCTTGCTAGGGTGATGGGGATAGAGTAAGACCCTAAACCCTTGCTATGGTGATGGGGATAGAGTAAGACCCTAAACCCTTGTGATGGGGATAGAGTAAGGCCCTAAACCCTTGCTAGGGTGATGGGGATAGAGTAAGACCCTAAACCCTTGCTAGGGTGATGGGGATAGAGTAAGACCCTAAACCCTTGTTATGGTGATGGGGATAGAGTAAGACCCTAAACCCTTGTTATGGTGATGGGGATAGAGTAAGACCCTAAACCCTTGCTAGGGTGATGGGGATAGAGTAAGACCCTAAACCCTTGCTAGGGTGATGGGGATAGAGTAAGACCCTAAACCCTTGCTAGGGTGATGGGGATAGAGTAAGACCCTAAACCCTTGCTATGGTGATGGGGATAGAGTAAGACCCTAAACCCTTGCTAGGGTGATGGGGATAGAGTAAGACCCTAAACCCTTGCTATGGTGATGGGGATAGAGTAAGAACCTAAACCCTTGCTATGGTGATGGGGATAGAGTAAGACCCTAAACCCTTGCTAGGGTGATGGGGATAGAGTAAGACCCTAAACCCTTGCTAGGGTGATGGGGATAGAGTAAGACCCTAAACCCTTGCTATGGTGATGGGGATAGAGTAAGACCCTAAACCCTTGCTATGGTGATGGGGATAGAGTAAGACCCTAAACCCTTGTTAGGGTGATGGTGATGGGGATAGAGTAAGACCCTAAACCCTTGCTATGGTGATGGGGATAGAGTAAGACCCTAAACCCTTGCTAGGGTGATGGGGGTAGAGTAAGACCCTAAACCATTGCTAGGGTGATGGGGATAGAGTAAGACCCTAAACCCTTGGTGATGGGGATAGAGTAAGACCCTAAACCCTTGCTATGGTGATGGGGATAGAGTAAGACCCTAAACCCTTGCTATGGTGATGGGGATAGAGTAAGGCCCTAAACCCTTGTTAGGGTGATGGGGATAGAGTAAGACCCTAAACCCTTGCTAGGGTGATGGTGATAGAGTAAGACCCTAAACCCTTGGTGATGGGGATAGAGTAAGACCCTAAACCCTTGCTATGGTGATGGGGATAGAGTAAGACCCTAAACCCTTGCTATGGTGATGGTGATGGGGATAGAGTAAGACCCTAAACCCTTGCTATGGTGATGGGGATAGAGTAAGACCCTAAACCCTTGCTATGGTGATGGGGATAGAGTAAGACCCTAAACCCTTGCTATGGTGATGGGGATAGAGTAAGACCCTAAACCCTTGCTATGGGGATGGGGATAGAGTATGACCCTAAACCCTTGCTATGGTGATGGGGATAGAGTAAGGTCCTAAACCCTTGCTATGGTGATAGGGATAGAGTAAGGCCCTAAACCCTTGCTAGGGTGATGGGGATAGAGTAAGACCCTAAACCCTTGCTATGGTGATGGGGATAGAGTAAGACCCTAAACCCTTGCTAGGGTGATGGGGATAGAGTAAGGCCCTAAACCCTTGCTATGGTGATGGTGATAGAGTAAGACCCTAAACCCTTGCTATGGTGATGGTGATGGGGATAGAGTAAGGCCCTAAACCCTTGCTATGGTGATGGGGATAGAGTAAGGCCCTAAACCCTTGCTATGGTGATGGGGATAGAGTAAGACCCTAAACCCTTGCTATGGTGATGGTGATGGGGTTAGAGTAAGACCCTAAACCCTTGCTATGGTGATGGTGATGGGGATAGAGTAAGACCCTAAACCCTTGCTAGGGTGATGGGGATAGAGTAAGACCCTAAACCCTTGCTAGGGTGATGGGGATAGAGTAAGACCCTAAACCCTTGCTAGGGTGATGGGGATAGAGTAAGACCCTAAACCCTTGGTGATGGGGATAGAGTAAGACCCTAAACCCTTGTTAGGGTGATGGGGATAGAGTAAGACCCTAAACCCTTGCTAGGGTGATGGGGATAGAGTAAGACCCTAAACCCTTGCTAGGGTGATGGGGATAGAGTAAGACCCTAAACCCTTGCTATGGTGATGGGGATAGAGTAAGACCCTAAACCCTTGCTAGGGTGATGGGGATAGAGTAAGACCCTAAACCCTTGCTATGGTGATGGGGATAGAGTAAGACCCTAAACCCTTGCTAGGGTGATGGGGATAGAGTAAGACCCTAAACCCTTGCTAGGGTGATGGGGATAGAGTAAGGCCCTAAACCCTTGCTATGGTGATGGGGATAGAGTAAGACCCTAAACCCTTGCTATGGTGATGGGGATAGAGTAAGACCCTAAACCCTTGCTAGGGTGATGGGGATAGAGTAAGGCCCTAAACCCTTGCTATGGTGATGGTGATAGAGTAAGACCCTAAACCCTTGCTAGGGTGATGGGGATAGAGTAAGGCCCTAAACCCTTGCTAGGGTGATGGGGATAGAGTAAGACCCTAAACCCTTGCTAGGGTGATGGGGATAGAGTAAGACCCTAAACCCTTGCTATGGTGATGGGGATAGAGTAAGACCCTAAACCCTTGCTATGGTGATGGGGATAGAGTAAGACCCTAAACCCTTGCTATGGTGATGGGGATAGAGTAAGACCCTAACCCCAGGCCACCTCTGGCCTGCTCGCCTCCCTACCTCTGAGGAAGTACAGTTCCCGCTCAGCCCAGTCAAAACTGTTCGCTGCTCTGGCACCCCAATGGCGGAACAAACTCCCTCACGACGCCAGGACAGCGGAGTCAATCACCACCTTCCGGAGACACCTGAAACCCCACCTCTTTAAGGAATACCTAGGATAGGATAAAGTAATCATTCTAACCCCCCCCCCCCCTTAAAAGAGTTAGATGCACTATTGTAAAGTGGTTGTTCCACTGGATATCATAAGGTGAATGCACCAATTTGTAAGTCGCTCTGGATAAGAGCGTCTGCTAAATGACTTAAATGTAAATGTGATACATGATGTTTGGCTGTGCTGTGTGAAGTGTTATCTTATGGGTTTGGTGATTGTTCTGTGTGAAGCCGTATTCTGCATTGCATCATGGAATGTGATGTGAAATCCCTGGGCCTATGGCTGTTGAAGCTACTCCACTGCACTGCTGCTGTGAGCAGGAGTGGGAGAGAAGCCATGCTTTTATTAGACTCTTGTTCTGTCACTCATTCTCCTGCCTCTCCATCTCAAAGGCTGACAAATATTTTGAAGAGTGGTTAAAGAGGTGGCTGTGTGCACACACACTCAGACTCCAACTCTATTTATAGGTTTGTCTTATTCCAGAATACACCCAGAATTGTGATTCACACAGTATGGTTCTATGTTTTCCACTCTGTGATTAAAAGTAGTTCTCAGAATAGAGCATTTTTGAATTGACCAAAGCCCTTCTCCCCCGATTGCTCAGTTTGGCCTGGCGGCCAGCTCTAGGAAGAGTCTTGGTGGTTCCAAACTTCTTCCGTTTAAGAATGATGGAGGCCACTGTGTTCTTGGGGACCTTCAATATTGCAGAAATGTGTTGGTACCCTTCACCAGATCTGTGCCTTGACACAACCATGTTTCTACGGACAATTCCTTCGACCTCATGGCTTGATTTTTGCTCTGACATACACTGTCAACTGCTGGACCTTATATATTCAACATACAGATAACATCTCAGAGGGTTGATCTAGCTGCAGATAGCTAATTCTCCTCTATGTGTTTTCCCCTTGCTGCTAATAAGCTCTTATCAATCTAACTAAATGAATAGAGAACATCTGGTTATCTGACGGTCTATGCAGCAACTATTGTATTAGAGACAAGCTCTGGTTATTATATTTTACTAGACAAGTCAGTTAAGAACAAATTCTTATTTACAATGACAGCAGGTTAACTGCCTTGTTCAGTGGCAGAATGACAGATTTTTACCTTGTCAGCTCAGGGATTTGATCTAGCAACCTTTCGGTTACTGGCCCAACGCTCTAACCACAAGGCTACTTGCCGCCCCAAGTCCTGCCAACTCAAAAACTGCACAATAAATGTGTAACCAAGGGGGAACTAGCACATTTCTCTGAGAAAAGCTGCTTCAGTGCTACCAATCATCCAAAACACTTGAATCTCTTGTAAAATAATTTGCATTTATTTGATCAAATAGACTTTGAAAGGGTAAACATGCAGAAATTCCTCTTGTCAAAAGTCTTGCTGTTCCAAAAGTAGTTGTTCATGCAGCGTAACAGGTTACAGGTTCTTCTGGGTGAAGCACCTGAATGGCTTCATCATTGCTGAAAAGACCCTGACAATCAAGGATCGTTTTTTGATAGGCTGAGATATGGAGGGAGAAACCTCTCCAACTGGAGCTAGAAACACAAGAGAAATGGAAGGGGTAAGAGAGAAAGAGAAATTGAGCGAGAGAGAGAGAGAGAGAGATGAAGAGAGAGAGAGAGAGAGAAAGAGAGAGAGAGAGAAAGAGAGAGAGAGAGAAAGAGCGAGAGAGAGAAAGAGCGAGAGAGAGAAAGAGCGAGAGAGGAGAGAGAGAGAGAGAGAGAGAGAGAGAGAGAGAGAGAGGAGAGAGAGAGAGAGAGAGAGAAGAGAGAGAGAGAGAGAGAGAGAGAGAGAGAGAGAGAGAGAGAGAGAGAGAGAGAGAGAGAGAGAGAGAGAGAGAGAGAGAGAGAGAGAGAGAGAGAGAGAGAGAGAGAGAGAGAGAGAGAGAGAGAGAGAGAGAGAGAGAAATACAGTATAATAACGTGAAAAATAACAGTGCTATGAGTTTGGTAGGCATACTCTATGTTTCTAACACACACCTAAACAAAACTACAAGCTATAGCAGAGCTCTAAAACATCCTTACCTATGCAATGTCCATCAGTAGAGGGAATCTCAGTCTGTTCCTGGACTGAATGGCAGTCCTTTTTGTTTCCTCTCTTGGAACGCTAACAGAGAAAGGTAAAGAAAATGGTCCAGAGAATAAATAAATAAATGGAACACTTCTGAATCCAAGGCAACAATTTAGTGATGAATAAAACATATTTCTGGCATGTATTTGTCTTATCATAGCCACATCAATAACATCAGCACCTAACTGGAACAACAACAACATGCTAACTCCCTGCTATACCTTGAAGTTGATCCTGAGTTTGGTCATTGAAAAGCAAAGGAAGCTCCTTCTTGCTTTCTGCTCAGCCCCCCTCTCTGTCTCAGCCTGGTCTGATGGGTTTGTTGCAGCAGAAGCTGGTCTTGACGCCTCCTTGCATCCCTGTACCAGCTGCTGGGTCAAGGACTTTACCAGGACTCTGTCAAATGCAGTGTCCTGGGAGGAAATAGCTGCTTGCAGGGTGTTATAAGAGCCAAACTCCTCCATGAGGGTTTTATGTACACCTCTGAACACCCTGTGGATGTGCAGCTTCTGGGAATATGCCTGTGTCCTGGAGAATCTGGATGCAGCACAGAACTCAGACAGGACTTGTCTGATGAGTTGCTGAGATGTTTCTGTCATGTCTGCTGCCTGTTGGGAGGGTCCATCTAGGGCTGAGGGTCTGATCTTCGATAGCAACCGTATCACCAGTATGGTGACCAAACACATGACATCATCTTTGCTGGAGTCCATCAAGTAGTGCAGTAGGAATGCAGTGGCACTGCTGATGTCCGGGGTGATTAAGAGCTCCCTCAGATGGCCAGAGCTGCTGGGGATGCACACCTCCTTCTCTTCAATGTCAATCCCATCTCCCTTTGGTACCAAAGAGGTTCCCTTGCTGGTGAAAGACGGAGTGGATGAACGAAAAGAGGCTTTAGCACTCGGTGGTCGGCTGCTGTCAGTCATTGGACTGTTAAGATGCAGGGGTTCATCTGTGTGCGCCATCATCTTTGTCTTTAGGTCACCTGTAGAAATCTCTGGCATTTTAGAGTCCCTGATGTCGATGCAGGAACTCCTGACTATGGGGCAGGTCAGATCAAAAGGCACTTCATCAGGGATGGGAGTGCCAGGGAGGTTGATCTCTAACTCACACTCTGACCTAGGACCCTTTGAAGAGCTGGACAAGGAACTACGACCCTTTAAAGAAGTGGACAAAGATGAACAGGTTCTAGGGATGTCTTGGCAGACTTCTTCACTGTCATCCTCACTTTTCTCAACCTCCTTCAGCATAGTTCCTACCATATCGTTGATCTGAAGGAGCTCCCTGGAATCCTTCATTCGCCCTAAGTTTGAGATTTCACTCTGGATAGCAACCAGGATTTCCCCAAGGGTCTCTTTGGAAGAAGCATTTTCTGTCCTTTTGGATCCGGATGGCTTCAGCCCTGTGAAGAAATCCTTAAGTGTGTTCTTCATACTGACGCAGATGGTCTTAGCTGTTGACCAAAGCTTCTCCTCTGATATTTTAACACTATCATCCAGTTGGGAGCCCCCGTGGGAGCACTGCGAAACTTTCCCACTTCTTTCCAGTAGCACAGTGCCAGTGGACTCATTTTTCTGGAAAATAGTCGCCATTCCTTTGACAAAGGTTTCCACTAATCCAGAGGCTGTATTTTGAGAGGACATGGAGGCAATATCTGATGGCGAGCTAGATGATAAGCCAGCCTGCGGACTTTTCTGAAGACCAGTATGGCTGATCTGTGTGATAAAGGAATGACTGGATCTCATCAGCACTTTACTCACTGCCTCTTCTGCCTGAGTCTGAAAGTAATTGCTAGAGAGCTTCTTAATGCTCTGAATCAGACTAGTAGAGGACTGTGTGATTCTGACACTCTCTTCGGAGCTCAGTTGAGAACATTGAGTACTCACACTCAAGTCTTCATTGGGTGACTGGGAAATAGTATAGTCATCAAGCTCTGATAGGACACCATCAACAAACCAACAAGCCTCTAGGGAGTCATCAGATGAACTGACAACGTCCAAGGATTTACTCTCCACTTTTGAGAACTCTGACTTGTAGATGGAAAAAACACTGCTAAGAACTTCTTGAGTACTGGTATCCAGATTGGAGAGACAGAGAGCTGGTATTGGTTGGCTCTCACTGGGAACTCTACTAAGTTTGGTGCTGGGTAACTGGACCTCAACAGTTGAAACAGTTGCCTTTTCCAGGGTGTCTGAATACTCCTGAAGAGAAGCGTCCTTAGCCACACCTTCTTCTCGAGCGGATAGAGTTAAAAGGTCCCTCAGCTTTGCTCGTATAAGGCCGTAGAGTGTGCGGGCTGGAGAGAAGGTTATCTTCTGTGAAGACCCTGTTTTGTGGTCATTTACAGGAACTGGCCAATCAACTGCTTCACATGTGCCTTCAAATGATGCTATCGTCTCCATGCCTCCCACAAATGCCTTAACAATCACTGTGGCAGTGGAGGTTACAGATGTCAGGGCTGTAGAGCTGGTATTCAGGGGTGCTTCAGTAAGGCTAGGAGCAGCACTAGAAGGCCTAGAGGAAGGAGCCATGTCAGAAGAGCTGCTGACTTTCCTTGTAAGGATGGTGCTCACCGCCTTGAGGGCTTTAGACTGAAAGTCGGGGCTAGAGAGGGTCTGAAGCTTTCTGGCCACCACACTGGTAGAGGATCCAGTCTCTTTGAGAAAAGGAAACATATTTTAGCTGCACACTGGTGTTGAGTTAGTGGAGTCACTAGATAGCCATGTTAGGGATAATAAAAGTGTATTTAATTAAGCTATTAGCAAGTACATGAGTCATTTTGTTCTTGATTTACAGCAAGAGTTAGGGGTGTGGTTACAGTGATGTTAGGGTTAGGTGTACTGTTTAAAATCCCATTTGTGGTTAGAAGGTGCACTATGACTATAAATTCAGATAAGTTGTATGTGAGGTTGGAAAAAGACATGGAACTTGCTCATCAGTTAGACTCCTCAGGAAAGAGAGGAGGATTGGGGCACAGCATGTCCCAATCTTGAGAGAAGGCATTAGAGTCCTCTGAGCCTCCTTCTCCAGCTGCTCAATGATAGATCCCCTTTCCCTGAAACCACACCCGGGTGTCTGAGAAGACTCTGGGAAACCGCAAAGAGAAATCTAAAGTTGAATCTGAACTTTATTCCTCATTTCCTTCACCTTTAGTGATTTGATTGCACTGGACAGGTAAAAGCACATCTCTCTGCGAGCCTCCACTATATTGCTTTCACCTATATAGATACTATCTTCTCAGATCAGTGCTGATAAATTTGAACACAACCTGCACCCAACATTAAGTAATCTCGGACCTGCACCAATGCTGCTGTCCTCCTCCACGGAAGTCTTCTTGGCACGGCCACTGGACTTACGTTTAGCCTACATGACAACAGATTATAGGTCTCATAGCAGATCTAAGGTCAGTGTAGTGTCTCCTAATGCTTTAAGGTTAGGATTTAGTGATAGTAAACTAATCCTAGATCTGTGCCTAAGTAGGCAGAGGATGTGTAAAGGACAGCATATTTCTTACCTTGCCTCCTGTCCTGTTCTTGTTGGTCTCATGTGTCTCTGTTTCCTCCTTCATATTCTCCACAACTTTATTTTGGTCATCCGGATGATCCTCCCATTTCACGTTCTGGTGGATAAATGAGAGGTCAATATCAGTCCAAGGTTGTGACTTTATGAAACAAATGATTCTCTCCTATTTCAGACAAAACGGCAGTAGTGGTCAGATTTCAGTCCATGGATCAAACCAGTGAGACCTATTGCTGTGGTAGTGACCTACTATATTGTTAGTAATTTCTCCTCTAAACTCAAAATAGGCTAAATGAACCATACCTTGCTGTCGTCTGACATGATGTGTAGCTTATTGTTGTAGGCTGTTTAGAGATAATACTAATACTTCCTTTGAAAAAACGTCAGTGAACCATCGGCAGACAACTGAAGTGAATATGAACGTCCTGGAATTATGCCAAAGCATTGTTGAATACTCGATTCCGATTGGCTGAAGCCAGGGCATTCTTCAAAGATGTCATACACACATGATGTCACAATTAGGCCTAAGTCTAATGTCTATATGAATTGTCAATGTCATTAGAAAACAGATCATAGCTTGTCAAAGTTCTGCCAAACGAAAATATTTGTAAGTGCACGTTGTTGCATTTAATTTATGGTTTATCAAGCATCCTCATTCATCGCCAGGCACAAACACGTAACTCGCTGCAATCCATTAGCTATAATTCTGAGGTTGCAAAGCTGCAAAACTAGGACATGCAATACATTATAACCACTTGCACTTACAATCATTTAAAATCAATGACGTTCTAGGGGGCTTTAACTATTTCAGCACTATTGTCCGCTGCATAGTGCTGACACGTTTCTAGGCGTCAGGGGACCGGGCCATGATGCTGAAATGTTTCGAGTCTGGGCAGCACCTGAGACCGCGGCATGGTGCTGAAATGTTTAGAGTCTGGGCAGCACCTGAGACCGCGGCATGGTCTGAAATGTTTCGAGTCTGGGCAGCACCTGAGACCGCGGCATGGTGCTGAAATGTTTCGAGTCTGGGCAGCACCTGAGACCGCGGCATGGTCTGAAATGTTTCGAGTCTGGGCAGCACCTGAGACCGCGGCATGGTGCTGAAATGTTTAGAGTCTGGGCAGCACCTGAGACCGTGCCATGGTGCTGAAATGTTTCGAGTCTGGGCAGCACCTGAGACCGCGGCATGGAGCTGAAATGTTTCGAGTCTGGGCAGCACCTGAGACCGCGGCATGGTGCTGAAATGTTTCGAGTCTGGGCAGCACCTGAGACCGCGGCATGGTGCCGAAATGTTTCGAGTCTGGGCAGCACCTGAGACCGCGGCATGGTGCTGAAATGGAGCAGGGCTCAGTTCTATGGGTATCTCATGCGGATTTTCCTGCTAGCCTATGTATAACAATACTATAATTACATTATTTTCATCCATCCGTCAACACAAATGGCATGTCAACGTTTCCCAAATAATAATGCAATGAAGCCAAGCCGAGATGTATGATTCTTCATCCAGAGGACAAAGCACCACTGTATCATCTAAAACCTTCAGAGAGATCCCTTAAAACTGCAGTAGAAATTCTCCACAGCTGTTATGGTAGCTAGGTCATTTAGCAAGACATGGACGAATCCAACACATAGCGTTTCTACTGAGGTGACTGACTGTCATGTTGCTAGTTCTAATGACGCTATTAAAACAAGAATAGTTATTTGTAATTGCTCTGGGAGCTAGTTATTGCAGAGCCCAGCTACACATCCTGCTTGCTGGGCTCATTATGGACAGCCAATGAGCAGTTCAGGTGAAAAAGTCATCCAGATCTGATCCCTAAAGCGTACATGCTACTAGGAAACTGTAGCAACCTGCCGGCCTGCACAATCCTCCATGGCACTAATGCTACACGCGCAGTGTGGTATGCTAACATCCCACAACAATTACCCAATTTAATTACTTGCCTAAACTTCCAATCATACATATTTTCTAATATCAACCACGGTTTCTGCACTTAAGGCAGACTTGCTATTAGAACAAGATGGAATTAGGAAAACTCTAAAGCTCGTTAAACGTAGGCTACAATTAACCTTACCTGGCTGTCTTCAGCCATTATGTGTAGTCCGTTGACTAAGGGTCTGCGCCTGTAATACTGTAGCTGTTCTGATAGGCTACTGCAGCTGTTCTGATAGGCTACTGTAGCTGTTCTGATAGGCTACTGCAGCTGTTCTGATAGGCTACTGCAGCTGTTCTGATAGGCTACTGCAGCTGTTCTGATAGGCTACTGTAGCTGTTCTGATAGGATACTGCAGCTGTTCTGATAGGCTACTGTAGCTGTTCTGATAGGCTACTGCAGCTGTTCTGATAGGCTACTGTAGCTGTTCTGATAGGCTACTGCAGCTGTTCTGATAGGCTACTGTAGCTGCTCTGTAACTGTTAAACTAGTCTAATCTATCCGTTAAAAACCCGTCAGTGAACCGTCCTCAAACACAATGAACTGATGTCAATATGGAAATTAACCTTCACATAAAGATATCAAATACATGACGTCAGATATGCCTAGAGGTATTGTTGACTTAATCAGAATACAGGATGGAGGCCAAGATGGCGTCGCTGTGAGAGGGAGTGTTTTCTCGCTCTTCAAAGCAATATTGAGGGTTAGGTGGTTAACAGTCAAATATTGGCTATTAATATTGAAAGAAACTAACTATAACTTTTTTTATGGACATGGGATAAGTTTAGAGTTAGTTTTTGTCAAGTTGAATGGGAAGAACACGACAGAAAGACAAAAGTAGACGAAATATCAAATTCTCGCAGAAGACGGCTGACATGCTAGCTAGCTACAACGAGAACCAGAGCAGCATGGATACACAAGAAGCCGCGAACTCAAGCAAGAGAAAGA
Organism: Salvelinus fontinalis; assembly: GCF_029448725.1. Taxonomy (NCBI): domain Eukaryota; kingdom Metazoa; phylum Chordata; class Actinopteri; order Salmoniformes; family Salmonidae; genus Salvelinus; species Salvelinus fontinalis. Next base: position 631,130 of record NW_026600222.1, read on the forward strand.
ACAAAACTGACCAGGATGAAATCCTTGCAACCTCTTTACCTCAGACCCCAGGTAAAAATCTACCGGTGAAAAAAGTTAAAGAAAACATTTCCATGTCGGAACTTTTCCCTGCAATCCAGTCCCTGTCTACTAAACAAGACGCCACGCTCTCCAAAGTGTCCCCCGTAGAGCGGGCTACAGAAGAAACATCAAAGACGATCGATAATTTGTCAGAAACTGTCAATCAACTACACAAAATTGTGAGCGAGAACAAGGATAAGATAACGTTCCTAGAGAATGAGCTGAAGAAAATGCAATCCAAAAATAATGAGCTGTGTGAGAATGTAGCTGAACTTCAAAGGTACTCTCGCAGGTGGAATGTGAAAATCCAAAGTGTAAAAGAGGTAGAGGGAGAGGATATTAGAGAAGTAGTCATTAATATCCTGGGAAAAGTGGCACCATGCATCAAAGACAGGCTAAGAGACGTGATTGATGTGGTACATCGACTTGGGAAACGAAGATCTGATGGACCCCCTCGCAATATCATCTTGCGCGTAACTATGCACCATTACAGGGACATCATATGGAAAATGGCCAAGGGGAACACGTTTCTGGACCAGAAGAAACTCCGCATCAAAGAAGCTCTGATACCGCAGGATCAGGCTGCCAGAGAGAAACTGGCCGCTTATACAGAAGGCGCGACAAGAGGGAAAGAAGGCGGGGTTCAAGGGCCCACACGCGTTTATCGAAGGAAGAATGATTACTGGGTAACTCTGTTGACATTAACCAAATTGGAACTGTGAGTACTACCATGAGTACAGTTAATGTACTGCCAATTATACGTGTACCGTTCGAACTACAACTGATGAACACTTGCCAAGAAAAGGAAGTAAATAGATGTATTAGTCTGTTAACCACCGCTACCTCAGCTGAGCGTAGTTTTCCGTCGGAGTAATCCTCTCAAGGTTCACTGTTTTATTGTTCACGTTAATACTTGTTATCTAATTTGTGTTCTTTCTTTTTTAATGCAGGAGTTTGTTTTCAATTCACTCAATATCGTTAGTCTGAATGCTAGGGGTTTGAGAAATCCTACAAAAAGGAAAGCTTTATTTTTATACTGTGAACGCAGTAACGCAGATTTTGTCCTTCTTCAGGAAACTCATTCGGGTGAAAGTGATTTGAAATTTTGGAAAGCACAATGGGGAGATATGGCCTATTTCAGTCATGGATCAAATCATTCTGCTGGTGTTTTGACACTTATTCACAAGTTTAAAGGTGACATTCTAGAATCCACATCTTCACAAGACGGCAGATGGGTCATAGTAACTGTTAAACTTGACAATGCTATTTTCATCATCTGTAATGTATACGGACATAACGCACATGCTCCTAATAAGAACCTTTTTACCCAATTTACCAGGAAAGTACAGGATTTAAGCAACAAATACTCAGAGGCTTTTCTAATTATTTCAGGAGATTTTAATGTAACACCTGATGCATCTGCTGATCGTTTTCCTCCTAGAACGAGTCAAAACCCTCAAAATAGTAACACTATTATTACATTATGCAAGGATCTCTGTGTTGAGGATGCCTGGCGTTATTTCAATCCAGATGCTAAGGGTTATACCTGGACCAACAAAACTATGTCACGTAAATGTAGAATAGATTTATTCCTAATTTCCCCTTTTTTGTTACAATTTGTTATAGATATAGATCATCAGTTGGCTCCCTTTTCTGATCATCACTTGATTTCCCTGAATTTACAAGCTACTAAAAAATCAAAAGGTACTCGAGGATATTGGAAATTAAACAATACACTTCTTAAAGATACTCATTGAAAACATATCATATACTCATATCATAGCTAAAGATATTTTTGCAAGAAAAGACTTGGAAGTAGATGGGAATTTTTCAAATATAAAGTCAGAGTGGTAGCCATTAAACGCGCCAAAGAGCTGATGCAATTAAAGAACCATAGAGAAAAGTAGATGATGAGCAAGCGTGACAGTTTTCTAAAGAAAGATAATCTATCTGAAGAAGAGGAGTCTGTGTTCAGGTCTTTACAACTAGAATTAGAACAGACTTACACGGATCTGTCAAAAGGCGCCTTTGTAAGGTCAAGAGCAAAATGGATTGAAGAGGGGGATAGAAACACTAGTTACTTTTTTGCACTTGAAAAGAGAAACTAGAAAAAGAAAATCTATAACTGCACTCAAAATTAACAATGTTTTATGCAAAGATCCCATTACAATATCATCATTTGTCAATTCCTTTTATGAAAACCTTTACAGCTCTCAATTTCAGGAAGATGGTTGTGAAAGTTACATTTGACACATTCAGAATTGTGTCCCGGTAATTGAGGATGATTTCCACTCAATTCACCTGTGTCAATTGGTGAAATTAGAGAGGCTCTGAATTCAATGAAAAAAGGGAAATCACCTGGCCCCGATGGCCTGTCAGTTGAATTCTATAGACAGTTTTGGGAGTTGCTAGAAGACCCGATTTTCAATATGTTTCAAGGTTGCATTAAAAATGGGGAAATGGTCTCCACTATGAAACAGGGCCTTATTTCATTGATTCCGAAGCCTGATAAAAACCCTTCTCTCATTGACAATTGGAGACCAATTACTTTATTAAATGTTGATTACAAATTGATTGCTCTGGTTTATGCCAAAAGATTTAAGAAAGGAATAGATACCATTATAAATGAGACTCAAACAGGATTTATGAAGGGCCGTCACATAAGCTCTAACATTAGTTTAGTCTTGGACCTTATAGATTATTCAGATGCAATTGACTCAGATGCGGTTGTCCTATTTCTGGACTTCTGTAAAGCCTTTGACACAATTGAACATGAATTTCTCTTTTACTTTTTGGTTTTGGGGATAATTTTATTAAAGTAATTCGCATGTTTTACAAAGATATAAATAGTTCTGTGCTACTAAACCTTAATACTTCCAAAAGATTTAGTATCAACAGAAGTGTACGACAGGGATGCCCAATTTCGCCATTTTTATTCATTTTGGTTGTGGAACTTCTATCTCTAGATATTCTGAATGATGCAAATTTGTATGGCTTAACCATTTTTAACAAAGAAATCAAAATTTCCCAACTGGCTGATGATACTACTCTTTTCTTAAGAGACAAAGACCAGGTCGCACATGCCCTTAATGCTATAACTGTATTTTCTATTGCATCAGGATTAATGCTGAATGTTTCTAAATGTGAAATCTTGTCACGTTCTGACCATAGTTCTTTTGTGTTTTCTTTGTTTTACTGTTGGTCAGGACGTGAGCTGGGTGGGCATTCTATGTTGAGTGTCTAGTTTGTCCATTTCTATGTATGGCCTGATATGGTTCTCAATCAGAGGCAGGTGTTAGTCATTGTCTCTGATTGGGAACCATATTTAGGTAGCTTGTTTTGTGTTGGGGTTTGTGGGTGGTTGTCTTCTGTCTTTGTGTTCTATGCACCAGATAGGACTGTTTCGGTTTTGCCACGTTTGTTATTTTGTATTGTGTTCACGTTTATTCGTCTTTTATTAAACATGTTGAACACGAACTACGCTGCGTCTTGGTTTCTCTCCTAAAATTAAGAGAACTAAAAATATATTTAATAATTGTCTACAAAGAGATCTTTCTATACTTGGGAGAGTACTTCTGTCCAAGGCAGAGGGACTGTCTGGTTTTGTGTACCCCTCATTATCGTTATGTGTAAATCCAGCTACTTGTAAAGAGATCAATAAGACCTTTCTTGACTTCATCTGCAAAAATAAGTCTCACAAACAAAATAAATCTGTCCTTTCTAACAAAAGAGCTGAAGGCGGTCTAGAAGTGTTGGATTTTGTTGACATAAATAACACTTTCAAGATAAACTGGTGGAAAAAATGTTTGATCGATACTGATTCAATATGGTATTTCATTCCAAAATAATGTGTTTAATAAATTGGGAGGACTTCAATTTTTACTGAAATGTAATTATAATTCCTGAAAGATTACCTGCTAAATTGGCTAGGTTTCACCAACAAGCTTTACTGTCCTGGAAAATATGTTTCCTGCACAAATTTCTCCTCATAAAGCTCTTTTGTGGAATAATTCAGACATAACTGGAAGGAATAAGTCATTGTTCTACCCCAGCTGGCATGAGAGGAATATTGACTTTGTTCTTGTTTTTTTCGACAACAAGGGTAATATTCTCACATATGAACAATTTATAACAATGAAAGAGTTTCCAATACCTTTCAGAGAGTTTATTTCTGTGATCAAAGCCGTTCCCAGTGGTCTAACTACACTTATGAAAAGTCATCTTAATTTTGGGAATGATCACAAAGTTTATCCAGAACTCAGATTGGAAGGCGTGGGCTTACTTGAGAAATCTTGTTGTAATAAATATATAAGACAAATTCTTCATTCACAAAACCAACTTACACCGAGAGGAAAGTTTTTATGGAACATGCTTATTCCTGACATTGTCTGGAAAAATGCATGGTTAAGGCCTTATAAATACTGTATACCAAACAAAGTTAAGGAAGTGCACTTCAACATTTTACATAAGATATATCCATGTAATTCTATGATTTCCAAATGTGTGGCTATTGATGATATCTGCGTTTTCTGTGGAAAAGGTGAGAATCTGTCTCACTTGTTCTTTGAATGTAAATTTGTGTCAGAATTTTGGGAAAACCTTGCAAAGTACTTATTTACCATTATGAACTCTTGCTATATTTTTAACATAAAATATATAATATGTTACTATTGCAATGATAACAAAACCACTGAAATTATTGTTAATTTTTTTATTCTTGTTGCCAAATACTTTATACACAAACAAAGATTCCAAAATTCTAAACCAAATTAAAAAAAAAATCCTGATTGAATTTAATTATCTTATTAAAACACTAACCCTAGTGAATAACAACAAGAATAACATCTTCATGAATCATTATACTAAGATATTTTCAGAGTGAATATAATTGCACTTAATTTGTTTATTTTTTGTATTATTTTATTTGTATTGATATTTTTGTATGTTTGAGCATTGTTAATACCTGTGTTTGGTTTGCTAGACATGTTTGATGCAGCAATGTAAGTAGATTTTTGTATTATGAATAAATAAATAAAATATTTTACAAAATTGTTAATAATTTTTGTATTTATTTTTATAATCCATAAACAGGGATGCTAACTGGTGACCATGACAACATGAATGCTAACTGGTGACCATGACAACAGTGATGCTAACTGGTGACCATGACAACAGGGTTGCCTACTGGTGAGGGCCCAAAAAGGGGACACTTTTTTCACACTGAAACATGCAAAAAATCCCTGCTGGGGGGATAGAAATGAATAATATCAGCTATAAAATGCTAATTTCTAGTGATTTAGACTGGATCCCTTTCTGAAATGCAGGTTTTAACTAATGAAACAACAAAGAATATGATCTATAGACAAAATGATTAATTTGGACTATTAAAAGCAATGATGAACCAAGCTAGAATACATGCAAAGACTTAGAAGGGAGGATTAAAGTTCCCTAACATGTAATTATATCAAGAAGACTTTATAACTGCCCTGATAGGCTCTTTATTGACAACTCTAATAGGACAATTTGGGTTGACATGGAAGAAGAACTTAATGCCCCATTTGGAGCATCATATTATCTGAGTCAACACTTAAATGTGGGACTGCAGAATCCCATAATGTCCCAAACTAAGAAATATGGAGTCAGATAAATAAGAGACGGATATCTTCACCTTTACTGACAATCTCTGGTTCGTTATGGAACAACCATAATTACTAATTAGGAGAAAAGGTGGTTGTCTGGAAAGACTGGGATCAATCAATCAATCAAATGTATTTATAAAGCCCTTCTTACATCAGCGGATATCAGAAAGTGCTGTACAGAAACCCAGCCTAAAACCCCAAACAGCAAGCAATGCAGGTGTAGAAGCATGGTGGCTAGGAACAACTCCCTAGAAAGGCCAGAACCTAGGAAGAAACCTAGAGAGGAACCAGGCTATGAGGGGTGGCCAGTCCTCTTCTGGCTGTGCTGGGTGGAGATTATAACAGAACTATGCCAAGATGTTCTAATGTTCACAGATGACCAGCAGGGTCAAATAATAATTAATGTCTTGTTTTAGCCTCAACACTAATACATTTCACTTTTGCTTTTAGTGTCAACTTGAATTTGAGTGTGGCTGTGGAAGACTGGTCCCTTGATGATGTCAGCAAGTGGCTGAGTACCAATGATCTCCATGATTCCATCCCATCATTCCAAGGTTCACAATCTTTCTGAAGAATGCCAACTCTATTCAATAGTCCACTTTGCAACGAGCAAATTTTCTCTGTGTCCAGACGACTCACACATATTGTCCTCTATCACCAGCATGAACCACATGTTCTAATTACCTGTGGAGTTAATGGGTGTGGGAAAACAAATAGATGTTTCAGCGTCTATCGGTCACACATCTACCAAAACCACAGAGAGCTTTTAAGAGCCAACTTAGATGAGAATTGCCCTCATGATGACTTTAAGACTGGGACTGATCCCATTGAAGATGACATGAGCGATGTAGAGAGTCTGCCAGAGGCTGAATATGTTCAAGCCACAGAGATCAACACTGAGCAGCTAATTGAAGGTCTCAAAAACAATATCTGTCTTTTTATTTAGTAAATCAGGAAAGAACACTGCATCCCAGCTACGGTACAGAATAACATTGTTGAGGATCTCAGAACCATTGTTTATGACACTACAGTGATCCCCTCAGGTTCCATCTGACAAATAAACTAATAAATGTGGTTGAACAGGACCATCTCAGGGACTTGCTTAACAACTCTGCAGTATTTGAGGAATGCATTAGATGCATAATCTCTGAGTGGATGCTGGAGCATTACTGTGTGAAAGAATTGGACATGGTCAGGACAATTGAAGTACCACTGAGCAACAAAGAAGGTTATAAAACAAGGTCATTTCAATACAGCTACATTTACCCCAGGCTACATGAATATAAAGAGACATGAGACAAAACAATCATAATGAATCAGATTACATGGCCCCCAGGCTACATGAATATAAAGAGACATGAGACAAAACAATCATAATGAATCAGATTACATGGCCCCCAGGCTACATGAATATAAAGAGACATGAGACAAAACAATCATAATGAATCAGATTACATGGAGAGGGGGACCTGATCCTAGATCATAATGAATGAGATTACATGGGGAGGGGGAGCTGATCCTAGATCATAATGAATCAGATTACATGGACAGGGGGGACCTGATCCTAGATCATAATGAATCAGATTAAATGGAGAGGGGGACCTGATCCTAGATCATAATGAATCAGATTACACGGAGGGGGGGGGGACCTGATCCTAGATCATAATGAATCAGATTACATGGCCCCCAGGCTACATGAATATAAAGAGACATGAGACAAAACAATCATAATGAATCAGATTACATGGAGAGGGGGACCTGATCCTAGATCATAATGAATGAGATTACATGGGGAGGGGGAGCTGATCCTAGATCATAATGAATCAGATTACATGGACAGGGGGGACCTGATCCTAGATCATAATGAATCAGATTAAATGGAGAGGGGGACCTGATCCTAGATCATAATGAATCAGATTACACGGAGGGGGGGGGACCTGATCCTAGATCATAATGAATCAGTTTACATGGAGAGGGGGCCTGATCCTAGATCAGCACTCCTCCTCTGGGACACTGCCTGTATGAAACAGAACACATAGTTGTAAAGTCCAGTTACAGCAGGTGTTTACTGCCATCTAGTGGAAGATACCAATAAAACACTTTATAATCAGGATGAGGAGGCAACTGAGCTGAAACAGAAAGTAAAGTTGTTCTTTTGGAAAGGATCCATTTTGAGACGACAGAGCTAAAAACGCTATATGGAGAGAACTAACAAATAAAGTAAGTATTTCTGAACAATAATTTATTCTAAAGGACAGAGTAAGAGAATGAATACCTGGAATGAGATATTACTAGTTAGTAGAACTGCTACTTGAGCTGAGTTGCTGACAGACAGCAGTTTTCAAAGTGGAAACTAATCAGTAGGCCTACATGTTATCAGTAAAACGTCTGGTAAAGATGGTGGAGGAGCTTTTCAATTATATGGTTTTATGTTTATCTCAGGGTTTCTCAATCCTTTAGTTCTTACCAGCACTTACACACCTGATTCAACTAATCATCAAATATTTTAAGACAGTTTAATATTTGAGGCATACAAATGAACATTCTCAAATGAAAACCTTTTGGGTTTGTAGGCCTGTTTATAATTATTAAAGTCCGACAGTAACTCACATTTTGAAGGAAAAAAACACAGCTAAACTTGGTTTCCAGTAAATTATATGTTTATCAAAAATAATGTAAGAGAGATGTCTTGAAGAAACGCGTCTGGGTTTAGAACTCTGTGTCTCAGTGCGCTGCGACAGTGGGAAGTTCGTTTTGCATGGCCCGGTGCTACAGCTGAGTGGACATTTATTTTAAGGACCAATGGAATGGTGAATATTATTAAATGCGCAAACTCTGCGCACCGGGGAGCCGGGCAATGCAAAACGAATTCCCCCAGTGACCGTTACTTTATTTCCTTATATAAAATGTAAAGTAACTTTGTAGCCGACGCAGTTCCAGAATGTCTGTTGAAACTGTGTCTCATATGGAACGTTAGAACAGCGGTGGAAACAGAACTCAGTTCTCAAACTGGAGTAAAAGGAAAGATTCCTTCATAGAACATGACTCAAGTAAAAGTGAAAGTCAACCAGTAAAATACTACTTCAGGAAAAGTCTAAAAGTATTTGGTTTCAAATATAATTAAGTATCAAAAGTAAAAGTTAAGTAGTGATAATTTAAAAATAATTTTATTAAGCAAACCAGACAGCACAATTTTCTTGTTATTTTAATGTATGGATAGCCAGGGTCACACTCCAACACTCAGACATCATTTAAAAACAAAGCATTTGTGTTTAGTGAGTCTGCCAGATCAGAGGCAGTAGGGATGACCAGGGATGTTCTCTGTTTAGTGAGTCTGCCAGATCAGAGGCAGTAGGGATGACCAGGGATGTTCTCTGTTTAGTGAGTCCTCCAGATCAGAGGCAGTAGGGATGACCAGGAATGTTCTCTGTTTAGTGTGTGAATTGGACCATTTTCTGTCCTGCTAAGCATTCAAAATGTAACGAGTACTTTTGGGTGTCAGGGAAAATGTATGGAGTAAAAAGTACATCATTTTCTTTATGAATGTAGTGAAGTAAAAGTAAAAGTTGTTAAAAATATAAATAATAAATTAAAGGACAGATACCCACAAAAACTACTTAAGTAGTATTTTTAAGTATTTTTACTGAAGTACTTAGAAGACAGATAAATGTGTTGATTTGAAGGAAAGACGGGCAGATTCTGGTAGGTAGTCTACGAACTATTATAACGTTAGGTCGTCGTCAGACATTCAACAGTCACAGTAGGTTTGAGCTACAGTATGATCACTAATCATGCCGACCAACCTGATGGTCTCTGTTGGAAATGTTGTGAAAAGTATCTGGCCTCGGCTATAAATATCTGGCATTACTCGTCTCATATGTATATACTGTATTCTATACTATTCTACTGTATCTTAGTCTATGTATTACTCATCTCATATGTATATACTGTATTCTATACTATTCTACTGTATCTTAGTCTATGTATTACTCATCTCATATGTATATACTGTATTCTATACTATTCTACTGTATCTTAGTCTATACCGCTCAGACATTGTGACCAATGACATTTGATTTGATTTGATTTAGATTAGGCTATATACAACATGACCAAAAGTATGTGGACACCTGCTAGTCGAACATCTCATTCCAAAATCATGTCCATTAATATGGAGTTGGTCCCCCCTTTGCTGTCATAACAGCCTCCACTCTTCTGGGAAGGCTTTCCACTAGATGTTGGAACATTGCTGCAGGGACTTGCTTCCATTCAGCCACAAGAGCATTAGGGAGGTCGGGCACTGATGTTGGGTGATTAGGCCTGGCTCGCAGTCAGCGTTCCAATTCATCCCAAAGGTGTTGGATGGGGTTGAGGTCAGGGTGCTATGCAGACCAGTCAAGTTCTTCCACACCGATCTCAACAAGCCATTTCTGTATGGACCTCACTTTGTGCACGGGGACATTGTCATGCTGAAACAGGAAAGGGCCTTCTCCAAACTGTTGCCACAAAGTTGGAAGCACAGAATCGTCTAGAATGTTATTTTATGCTGTCGCGTTAAGATTTCTCTTCACTAGAACTAGGGGGCCCAAACCATGAAAAACAGCCCAGACCATTATTCCTCCTCCACCAAACTTTACAGTTGGCACTATGCATTCGGGCAGGTAGCGTTTTCCTGGCATCCGCCAAACCCAGATTCGTCCGTCGGACTGCCAGATGGTGAAGCGTGATTCATAACTCCAACGAAGACGTTTCCACTGCTCCGAAGCCCAATGGCAGCGAGCTTTACACCACTCAAGCAGATGCTTGGCGTTGCGCATGATGATCTTGTGTGCGGCTGCTCGACCATGGAAACTAATTTCTAACTAATGAAGCTCCCGACGAACAGTTATTTTGCTGTTTGGAACTTGGTAGTGAGTGTTGCAACCGAGGACAGACCATTTTTATGCTCTTCTGCACTCGGTTGGCCCGTTCTGTGAGCTTGTGTGGCCTACCACTTCACAGTTGAGCCGTTGTTGCTCCTAGACGTTTCCACTTCACAATAACAGCACTTACAGTTGACCGGGGCAGCTCTAGCAGGGCAGGAATTTGACGAACTGACTTGTTGGTAAGGTGGCATCCTATGACATTTGTCTATGGAGATTGCATGGCGGTCTGCTCGATTCTATACATCTGTCAGCAGCGGGTGTGGCTGAAATTGCTGAATTCTCTCATTTGAAGGGGTGTCCACATACTTTTGTATACATAGTGTACATGCTCTGTCCTGCTACTGGTAGGACTATAACATTATGTGAACTGACCTGAACAGGTTTAGGCTGGTCATCTATGATATGTAGGCTATAGCTGAGGTATAGACCTTGATCTGCATATCACTAACAAACTGCTATTATACATTATAACCTAGTCTACTTTACATAATATAACATCTACATATCACTAACAACCCACTACTATACATTATAACCTAGTCTACTTTACATAATATAACATATCACTAACAACCACTACTATACATTATAACCTAGTCTACTTTACATAATATAACATCTCTTACTTGATGCAAAAAACCTTTCTGAATGGATCAATGATTTCCCCCTCAGATCGATCATGTCCGTTTCAGCCTTTCTGTCTATATTCTCAGATACGTTTAGAAAAGAACAGATTGAAAGACAATGAACAATAAATATCCTGTTAGTGAATACAAATAATTGTGAGACATGGCCTTGTGTTGCTGTACTGTCTAGAACTACCTTAACAAACAGTGACTTATTATTATTATTATTATTGTTGCTGTACTGTTTATAACTACCTTAACAAACAGTGACTTATTATTATTATTGACAGTTACCATGGAGATGAAATGTCACAACTACATGTTCATGTGATGCATTAAATCACCTGACTGTTTCTATGTCTGTTAGTAAATGTATAATTTCTCAAAGAAATAATGAATAAATGAGAACCATTGGAAATCTATTATTTGTTGTTACTGTGTTAACCACAACCAACATGCTGGATCTCTGTTTAGGGGACAGTGCTCTAAAATGAGTCTCTCTGTGGATAGAGAGGAGGGGGGCCCTGCCTCTAAAATGCATCTCTCTGGGGGACATGACACCAAAGCTAAGAGGTAAGATGACAATTTTATGAAGATTTGATTAAGTTTATTTCCAAAATAAATAGCTATCTTAAGATGAATGGACTTACTGTAAATCTCTCTGGATAAGAGCATCTGCTAAAACAAGGGTTCTCAATCCGGGGTCTGTGGAGGTACTGCAGGGGTTCTCAATCCGGGGTCTGTGGAGGTACTGCAGGGGTTCTCAATCCGGGGTCTGTGGAGGTACTGCAGGGGTTCTCAATCCGGGGTCTGTGGAGGTACTGCAGGGGTTCTCAATCCGGGGTCTGTGGAGGTACTGCAGGGGTTCCACGGCACCCTGACTGTACTCGTGGCAATGTAAGACATTTGATAGAATTTTCACGACACGACCACTTTGCCTACTCTTAATTATTGACTAATATAATGGAATGGATAGTTTTTTAACCAATTCTGATCGTTGTTAAAAGCAGAATTTTGACAATATAACCGTTATATCAACACACTCTTCACACCCGTTTAACAACTCTAAATAGCTTTGGCATAGTAGACATCAAGTCCCTTGCCAATAATGTTGACTACAACGTTGCATACAATGTTCATTTTCATCGAACACATATTACGCCCCAGATGCCTTCAATTGCCCAATTTATAGCCACGCCCAATTTAGGATTATTTTTTAACAATGTGATGTTGCGCTCCAAAGGGATAACTTGAAATAACATGATGTAGATAATTAAATAATCAAAAGAAAAACGTGTTTATTATTCACTCTTAGAAAAGAATGTTCCTTATAGAACCAAAAAGGCTTCTATCACCTCCTTAATATATGGAATCACTAAAAGTTATATATATTTTGGGGTTCAGTGAAGAAGAACCTCTAGAGTTCTGATCAACGAAAGGTGAATGTTTTGAGGATGTGAACCCAGCAGCCCTCCAGTGGTCAGAACAATCCCACCTGTTTTGTCCAGCGCCCTGACCGGGATTCAAACCAGCCACCTTTCAGCCACAGGTCCAACTCCTGCCACAGCTCCAACTCCTTAGCCGCTGGGCGAAAACCTGAATTAATCTTCAGAAATAAGCATGAGTTAATCTGCCAAAATGAAGACAAAATGCTATCCAGACATACATGATATATACATAATACAATATATATATATTATACATAATTATTATACATAAATCATTGCCAAAAGCACAACACACACTGTTGCATGTAGGTCTATATTATTTATAGATTGATCATATAGAAATATAAAACATTATTTTTAACTACTACAAAGCAATTACATGTGGTGCAGGAACCACTGACTCACTGCATTATTCTATAGTATTATCAAGACACCTGCTGTTAACTCTTAACTACTTAGGACAGCTCACGAGGTGTCCTAAATATCTGACGACTAGGTGGGACTAGAGACTTCATGCATAGCTTTAATTTATACCCATGAGTGTAAAATGACTTTATTCTCAGCACTTATACAACCAATTTTCTACTCTGAGACACATTGGCGATATGGGTCAAGATCTCAAAACATTGTTATAAAAAAACTTAGAATGTTTGTTTTACATAGTAATAAAAAATGAATATTACTAATGTAACCCACTGTAAAGACTGGGTTTAGTTGATTGTGTTGCACTGCTCATGTCCGCGTTCTGGAACTGCCCGCGTCCCCGTACAGATCTGTCCGCGTCCCCGTACAGAACTGTCCGCGTCCCCGTTCGGTGTGGCGCCAAGCATATTGTCCGGTTACGCGCAGAGTTGGCTGAGGTGATCTTGGGGAATAACGACGGAGTTCACTACAGTGTTGAGATACCGAAGTTTATTGTTCTATTTGCTTTTTTCTTTACGGTCAGGGACAGTATGAGTGTAGCCAGATCCTTTTCACTCTCTATCCTTGTTTCATTTTGTGGTTCACCGGATTCGTCATTTTCATCGAGACGAGGTACAGAACGACCAGCTAGCTAGCCAAGCTAGTCGGTACAGCTCGGTAAGCTAGCTAGCTACTATACCAGCAGCATCCTAGTTAACTTAGCTAACAATACATACTTCTCTCGTTGACGGATGCTGGCTACCTCTGTCCGGTTCTCCTCTCTTCACTAGATGGACGGTAACTTTAGTGTTTAACCCCTCTGTGTCCAAGGACCGAACTTTTGAATATTATTTTCAGGGCGCCTCAATAGCAGGTATTGAACACCGGGTAAATAATCACTAGTCAGAGCCTCAACCTCAGTATACATTCATTATAAAAAACATCTTAATATCTGATATTGCGAGTAAACAACCTCGGAATATGAAAGACAAGAGCGCGTCTTCCAGCCCACCATTAAATTACATAATTCAACCCTCCCGGTTAGTAAATTTACCTCAACATGCCCCCGGAGAAGGCAGAGTAACGACACCAGCCTTTTAGCGGGGCTGACTACAACGCTCGCGTCGCAAAATTAACTTCGTTGTTAAAAATGACACACTGCTCGCGCGCGCCAACGAGCGTCTAGAAGTCAGTTCTATTTGTGACGCAGTTCGCGCTGCATCTCCTCATTGGTTTATAGAAGCAGGTACCCACGTGCCATCTCCTCATTGGTTTATAGAAGCAGGTACCCACGTGCCATCTCCTCATTGGTTTATAGAAGCAGGTACCCACGTGCCATCTCCTCATTGGTTTATAGAAGCAGGTACCCACGTGCCATCTCCTCATTGGTTTATAGAAGCAGGTACCCACGTGCCATCTCCTCATTGGTTTATAGAAGCAGGTACCCACGTGCCATCTCCTCAGTGGTTTATAGAAGCAGGTACCATCGTGCCATCTCCTCATTGGTTTATAGAAGCAGGTACCCATGTGCCATCTCCTCATTGGTTTATAGAAGCAGGTACCCACGTGCCATCTCCTCATTGGTTAATAGAAGCAGGTACCCATGTGCCATCTCCTCATTGGTTTATAGAAGCAGGTACCCATGTGCCATCTCCTCATTGGTTTATAGAAGCAGGTACCCACGTGCCATCTCCTCATTGGTTTATAGAAGCAGGTACCACGTGCCATCTCCTCATTGGTTTATAGAAGCAGGTACCCACGTGCCATCTCCTCATTGGTTTATAGAAGCAGGTACCACGTACCATCTCCTCATTGGTTTATAGAAGCAGGTACCACGTGCCATCTCCTCACTGGTTTATAGAAGCAGGTACCCACGTGCCATCTCCTCATTGGTTTATAGAAGCAGGTACCACGTGCCATCTCCTCACTGGTTTATAGAAGCAGGTACCCACGTGCCATCTCCTCATTGGTTTATAGAAGCAGGTACCCACGTTCCGTCTCCTCATTTAGCAAAAAAACATAACTGAACATAAACATAACTTCTTTAAACAATAAAAGCTAATTTACGAACATTTCTGAAAATGGATATATAGCTTTTAGGAATGAAACTCTTCTTCTGTTTCCCCATCTGAGCTCAGAGTAGATGAGAGATGTAATGTTTGTCTCTGTTGTGTTGAAGTCCAATCAAGCAGGAGAGACCAGCCTCCCCTGTACCCAGCTGTGTGTCCATGAAGAGTGACAAGTCTATGGAACTACCTATATACTTTAGAGAGGGAGACTTTTCTACTGAACAAAGGTAAGAAGAACTCATGGGTCATGGTCAGTGAGTTAAACAACACTGTCTCTAGTCATTTCTCCTCTCCCATTTTCCCATTTATTTTTGTTGCTTTCATAATCCATAGGCTAATCCTTTTCAAAGTCCTAAAACAATATTTAGCAAACACCACATTCCGTGTGTGTGTGTGTGTGTGTGTGTGTGTGTGTGTGTGTGTGTGTGTGTGTGTGTGTGTGTGTGTGTGTGTGTGTGTGTGTGTACTCCCTGGAATGGGAGATGTAATCTCTATCCTGATTGCCTAGTCACTTTTACCCCGACCTACATGTACATATTACCTCAACTACCTGGTACCCTGCACATTGACTCAGTACTGGTACTCCTTATAGTCTCATTATTACCTTATCTACCTGGTACCCCTGCACATTGACTCAGTACTGGTTCTCCTTATAGTCTCATTATTACCTCAACTACCTGGTACCCCTGCACATTGACTCAGTACTGGTACTCCTTATAGTCTCATTATTACCTCAACTACCTGGTACCCCTGCACATTGACTCAGTACTGGTTCTCCTTATAGTCTCATTATTACCTCAACTACCTGGTATCCCTGCACATTGACTCAGTACTGGTACTCCTTATAGTCTCATTATTACCTCAACTACCTGGTACCCCTGCACATTGACTCAGTACTGGTACTCCTTATAGTCTCATTATTACCTCAACTACCTGGTACCCCTGCACATTGACTCAGTACTGGTACTCCTTATAGTCTCATTATTACCTCAACTACCTGGTACCCTGCACATTGACTCAGTACTGGTACTCCTTATAGTCTCATTATTACCTCAACTACCTGGTACCCCTGCACATTGACTCAGTACTGGTACTCCTTATAGTCTCATTATTACCACAACTACCTGGTACCCTGCACATTGACTCAGTACTGGTACTCCTTATAGTCTCATTATTACCTCAACTACCTGGTACCCTGCACATTGACTCAGTACTGGTACTCCTTATAGTCTCATTATTACCTCAACTACCTGGTACCCTGCACATTGACTCAGTACTGGTACTCCTTATAGTCTCATTATTACCACAACTACCTGGTACCCTGCACATTGACTCAGTACTGGTACTCCTTATAGTCTCATTATTACCTCAACTACCTGGTACCCTGCACATTGACTCAGTACTGGTACTCCGTATAGCCTCATTACTACGGTCGGTCACATTTGAGAGTGAGACAGATATATAGCACTTTGCGGGAAAAAAACGTTATTATTTGTCTCTCTGAAATTAAACATCAAGTGATTTTTAAACAAATACATGTCTGTCATTGAACAATCCCATGCCATGATTAGATAGTGGAAAAACACCAATCTCTTTCATAATTTCTTTAAACAATAAAAGCTAATTTACTAACATTTCTTAAAAGTGATATAAAGCGTTTTGTAATGAAACTCTTCTTATGTTTCCCCATCTGAGCTCAGAGTAGATGAGAGATGTAATGTTTGTCTCTGTTGTGTTGAAGCCCAATCAAGCAGGAGAGACCAGCCTCCCCTGTACCCAGCTGTGTGTCCATGAAGAGTAACAAGTCTATGAATCAACCTATACTGTTTAGAGAGGGACACTTTTCTACTGAACAAAGGTAAGAAGAACTCATGGGTCATGGTCAGTGAGTTAAACAACACTGTCTCTAGTCATTTCTCCTCCCATTTTCCCATTTCTTTTGGTTGTTTTCATAATCTATAGACTAATCCTTTTGTCCATTTTCATAGTCCTAATGTAACAGTATAACTTTAAACCGTCCCCTCGCCCCGACACGAATGTAACAGTATAACTTTAAACCGTCCCCTCGCCCCGACACGGGCGCGAACCAGGGACCCTCTGCACACATCGAAAACAGTCACCCACGAAGCATCGTTACCCATCGATCCACAAAAGCCGCGGCCCTTGCAGAGGGGGGAAACCCTACTTCAGTCTCAGAGCAAGTGACGTAACCGATTGAAACGCTATTAGCGCGTACCCGCTAACTAGCTAGCCATTTCACATCCGTTACACTAAACAATATTGAACAAACACAACATTCCCTCCCTGTGTGTGTGTGTGTGCGTGTGTGTCTGTGTGTGTGTGTGTGTGTGTACTCCCTGGATGAGGAGATGTAATCTCATGTTTTGTCCACAGAAACCAACAGGAGAGATCAGAGTCAGAGATTCTCAGTGGTCAGTCTTCCCAGAGTCATCAAACAGACCTGGCCTCCATATTCAGAGTATGTGGTCCTGTTATGTACATTTGTTTTTGTTTACCTCAAGTAAAGTTGTTCTGTCAATCATTCATTGTGGTAATGAGAAAGCATTTTGTCTCTTGCTTAACTTATTTACTTGATTTATTTCAGTTGCTTGAAGAGAAAATTATGACATTTGTGAAGAACGAGCTGAAGATGTTCAAGAGGATTCTTAGTCCAGAACTCCCAGAAGGCTTTGAGAGTCAGAAGCAGGATAAGGAAGTGGTGGATGCTGAAGATGAGAAGCAGGAGAGCAGTGCCAGAGAGGGGGCTCTGAAGATCACACTGCACGTCCTGAGGAAAATGAACCAGAAGGAGCTTGCTGACACACTGGAGAAATGTAAGATCTGTCTGCCTCATGTTGAATGCTGTTTTATAACATTTAAAAGCTGTAGCTAAAGTACAGCTAAAGTAGCTGTGTAACTCAATGATATTGTAGCAGCCTTAACTAGAGGTCGACTGATTATGATTTTTCAACGCAGATACCGATACCGATTATTGGACGACCAAAAAAGCCGATACAATTGTTTTTTTACATTTACTTGTAATGTTACTTTACTTCTTTTTTTTTTTTTTTTACTTTAACAGTTTAATGTCTTTGTAATAATGACAATTACAACAATACTAAATGTACACTTATTTTAACTTAATATAATACATCAATATATAATATATATTATTATATTATATATATATATATTATTATATATATTATTATTATATTATTATATATATTATTATATATATTATATATATTATTATTATATATTATATTATATAACATATGAGAGCTGGTGGTTCCTTTTAACATGAGTCTTCAATATTCCCAGGTAAGAAGTTTTAGGTTGTAGTTATTATAGAAATTATAGGACTATTTCCCTCTATACCATTTGTATTTCATTAACCTTTGACTATTGGATGTTCTTATAGGCACTTTAGTATTGCCAGTGTAACAGTATAGCTTCCGTCCCTCTCCTCGCTCCTCCCTGGGCTTGAACCAGGAACACAACGACAACAGCCACCCTCGAAGCAGCGTTATCCATGCAGAGCAAGGGGAACAACCACTCCAAGTCTCAGAGCGAGTGACGTTTGAAACGCTATTAGCGCGCGCTAACTAGCCAGCCATTTCACTTCGGTTACACCAGCCTCATCTCGGGAGTTGATAGGCTTGAAGTCATAAACAGTGCGATGCTTGACGCACAACGAAGAGGTGCTGGCAAAACGCACGAAAGTGCTGTTTGAATGAATGTTTACGCGCCTGCTTCTGCCTACCACCGCTAAGTCAGATACTTAGATACTTATATGCTTGTATGCTCAGTCAGATTATATATATTATCTAGCAGGACACGCTAGATAATATCTAGTAATATCATCAACCATGTGTAGTTAACTAGTGGTTATGATTGATTGTTTTTTATAAGATACGTTTAATACTAGCTAGCAACTTACCTTGGCTTACTGCATTCGCGTAACAGGCAGTCTCCTTGTGGAGTGCAACGAGAGGCAGGCAGGTCGTTATTGCGTTGGACTAGTTAACCTGAAGGTTGCAATATTGTATCCCCCGAGCTGACAAGGTGAAAATCTGTCATTCTGCCCCTGAACGAGGCAGTTAACCCACCGTTCCTAGGCCGTCATTGAAAATAAGAATGTGTTCTTAACTGACTTGTTAAATAAAGGTGTAAAAATTAAAAATAGAAAAACATCTGCAAAATCGGTGTCCAAAAATACCGATTTCCGATTGTTATGAAAACTTGAAATCGGCCCTAATTAATCGGCCATTCCGATTATTCGGTTGACCTCTAGCCTTAACACAACACCCAGTGACCTCATCAAGTAGCAGGAGGGATGTGTTGTGGTGATTAATTTAGAGAGAGAGACAACATTAATAATACCATCAATAATACCAATAATAATATAATCAGTCACACCAGTCTGTAATGCATTATGAAAACATTTACACATTTATACAGTCAGTGTCACGCCCTGGCCTTAGTATTCTTTGTTTTCTTTATTATTTTAGTTAGGTCAGGGTGTGACATGGGTATTTATGTGGGTTTTGTAGTGTCCAGGGTGATTGTAAGGTTTAGGGGGTTTATTTAGAGTAGTTGGGTTTATGTTTAGTATAGTTGTCTAGCTGTGTCTATATTGTGTGTAGTTGTCTAGGAAAGTCTATGGTTGCCTGAATGGGTTCCCAATTAGAGACAGCTGGTTTCTGTTGTCTCTGATTGGGAGCCATATTTAAGGTAGCCATAGGCTTTAGTTTGTTGTGGGGAATTGTCTATGGTGAACGTTTGTAGCCTGTGTGTGTGCACTACGTTTATAGCTTCACGGTCGTTTATTGTTTTGTTAGTTTGTAAGTGTTTTGTTTCGTTTTGCCTTCTTCAATAATAAAAGGAAGATGGCTTATTTTCAACATGCTGCGTTTTGGTCCGTCTCTCCTCCACACGATCGTGACAGTCAGTTAAGAGAATAAATGATTATAATGTAAAACGTTATAACCGTCTTACAATACTGTAGTCATTAAAACAGACGTAATATTAATATCCTCTGTGGTCTTTCTAGATGCAGATGAGCTTGCTGTGATTTGCCAACGTGAACTCAAATCTAATCTAAAGAAGAAGTTTCAATGTGTATTTGAGGGGATCGCTAAACAAGGAAACCCAACACTTCTCAATAAGATCTACACAGAGCTCTACATCACAGAGGGTGGAACAGGAGAGGTCAATAATGAACATGAGCTGAGACAGATTGAGACAACAACCAGGAAACAAGCAAGACCAGAGACTCCAATCAAATGTAACGACATCTTCACACCTTTAACTGGACAAGACAAACCTATCAGAACTGTACTGACAAAGGGAGTCGCTGGCATTGGAAAAACAGTCTCTGTGCAGAAGTTCATTCTGGACTGGGTTGAAGGAAAAGCAAATCAGGATGTCCAATTTGTATTCTCCTTCCCTTTCCGAGAGCTGAATTTGATAAAAGAAAACAAACACACTTTCATTGAACTCCTCAATCACTTCTCAATGGAAACCAAACAATCAGGAATCTCCATCTACGACAAGTACAAAGTTCTGTTCATCTTTGATGGTCTGGATGAGTGCCGACTGCCCCTAGACTTCCAGAAGAACAAGATCTGTTGGGACGTCACAGAGTCAACCTCAGTGGATGTTCTGCTGACAAATCTCATCAAGGGAAATCTGCTTCCCTCTGCTCTCATCTGGATAACTACCCGACCTGCAGCAGCCAATAAGATCCCTTCAATGTGTGTTGACCAGGTGACAGAGGTACGAGGGTTCAATGACCCACAGAAGGAGGAGTACTTTAGGAAGAGATTCAGTGATGAGGACCTGGCCAGCAGAATCATCTCACACATAAAGACATCAAGGAGCCTCCACATCATGTGCCACATTCCAGTCTTCTGTTGGATTTCTGCAACAGTCCTTGAACACATGCTGAAACATAAGAGAGAAGAGATGCCCAAGACTCTGACTGAGATGTACACACACCTTGTGGAGTTTCATACCAAACAGAAGAATGAAAAGTATCTTGGGAAAGAAGAGACAGGTCCACACTGGAATAAAGAGAGCATTCTGTCACTGGGAAAACTGGCTTTTCAACAGCTTGTGAATGGCAATCTGATTTTCTATGACGAAGACCTGAAAGAGGCTGGCATTGATGTCAATGAAGCCTCAGTGTACTCAGGATTGTGCACACAGCTCTTTAAAGAGGAATGTGTGCTGTACCAGGACAAGGTGTACTGCTTTGTTCATCTGAGCATTCAGGAGTTTCTGGCTGCTGTATATGTGTTCCTCTCATTCATCAACAACAATGAGAATCTAATGGACAAACAGCAAACAAACGACAAGTCTGAAATTACTTTCTACAAGAGTGCTGTGGATAAAGCCTTACAAAGTGAGACGGGAAACCTGGACCTGTTCCTCCGCTTCCTTCTGGGCCTCTCACTGGAGTCCAATCAGAAGCACTTACGAGGTCTACTGACAAAGACAAGAAGCAGCTCACAGAGCCATGAAGAAACAGTCAAGTACATCAAGGAGAAGATCGGGGAGAATCTCTCTCCAGAGAGGAGCATCAATCTGTTCCACTGTCTGAATGAACTGAATGACCATTCTCTAGTGGAGGAGATCCAAAGATACCTGAGCTCAGGAAGTCTCTCAGAAGACGAACTGTCACCTGCACAGTGGTCAGCTCTGGTCTTTGTGTTGCTGACTTCAGAAAAGGAGCTGGATGTGTTTGACCTGAAGAAATACTCCAGATCAGAGGAAGGTCTTCTGAGGCTGCTGCCAGTGGTCAAAGCCTCCAGAGCTGTTCTGTGAGTAAATAAAATGACATGTCAGAACTAATCATCAGGAATCATTATCCAGTTTAGAGAAAATGATGTATTATAATATGTATATAATATTATATTGAATAACATACTGAATCAATGCATTGATGTTCACATTAGTATAACATTATGACCATACAATTCTAGGAGATGGAAGATGAATCTATATGTTGTTTGAGAGAATAAACCAAATGCATCTGCCATTGTCCTTCTACACTACTGGTGTTAAATTAACAGTGTTTTTGAAGTCATAATGATCTCTTTGTCAGGCTGTCAGGCTGTCTAGTCACAGAGGAAGGCTGTGCTTCTCTGGTCTCAGCTCTGGAGTCAAACACCTCACACCTGAGAGAGCTGGACCTGAGTAACAATGACCTGAAGGATTCAGGAGTGAATCTGGTCTCTGCTGTACTGGGGAATCCCCACTGTAAACTGGAGACTCTGAGGTCAGTATTCCTGTAGTTGGTCAACAAGTGATAACTGTTCACCAGATCCACATGTGTTTACCAGACACACATAGTCCACACCATATGTGTTTACCAGACACACATAGTCCATACCATATGTGTTTGGACAGTGAAGCTTACAGTTTTACATTTGGTGTTATGCCCCAGCATGTTGGATTTGAGATATAATGTTTCGTATTAGATGACAGTACAGAATGTCACCTTTCACATACATATTTATGTATGTACAGTGGCTTGCAAAAGTTTTCACCCCCTTGGCATTTTTCCTATTTTGTTGCCTAAAAACCTGTAATTAAAATAGATGTTTTGGGGGTTTGTATCAGTTGATTTACACAACATGCCTACCACTTTGAAGATGCAAAATATTCTTTATTGTTAAACAACCAATAAATAAAAAATATAATAACTTGAGTGTGCATAACTATTCACCCCCCCCCCCCCCCCAAAGTCAATACATTGTAGAGCCACCTTTTGCAGCAATTACAGCTGCAAGTCTCTTGGGGTTTGTCTCTATAAGCTTGGCACATTTAGCCACTGGGATGTTTGACCATTTTTCAAGGCAAAACTGCTCCAGCTCCTTCAAGTTGGATGGGCTCCGCTGGTGTACAGCAATCGGTAAGTTATTCCACAGATTCTCAATTGGATTGAGGTCTGTGCTTTGACTTGACCATTCCAAGACATTTACATTTTTCCCTTTTAACCACTCGAGTGTTGCTTTAGCAGTCTCAAAATCTCTGGAAGACTGAAACAGGTTTCCCTCCATTATTTCCCTGTATTTAGCGCCATCCATCATTCCTTCAATTCTAACCAGTATCCCAGTCCCTGCCGATGAAAAACATCCCCACAGCATGATGCTGCCACCACCATGCTTCACTGTGGGGATGGTGTTCTCGGGGTGATGAGAGGGGTTGGGTTTGCGCCAGACATAGAGTTTCCCTTGATGGCCAAAAAGCTAAATAAACTCTTAGTGTCCTGATTCAGATCTGTTTAAACCAACTCTTAGTGTCCTGATTCAGATCTGTTTAAACCAACTCTTAGTGTCCTGATTCAGATCTGTTTAATCCAACTCTTAGTTTCCTGATTCAGATCTGTTTAAACCAACTCTTAGTTTCCTGATTCAGATCTGTTCTAACCAACTCTTAGTGTCCTGATTCAGATCTGTTCAAACCAACTCTTAGTTTCCTGATTCAGATCTGTTTAAACCAACTCTTAGTTTCCTGATTCAGATCTGTTTAAACCAACTCTTAGTTTCCTGATTCAGATCTGTTCTAACCAACTCTTAGTTTCCTGATTCAGATCTGTTCTAACCAACTCTTAGTTTCCTGATTCAGATCTGTTTAAACCAACTCTTAGTTTCCTGATTCAGATCTGTTCAAACCAACTCTTAGTTTCCTGATTCAGATCTGTTTAAACCAACTCTTAGTGTCCTGATTCAGATCTGTTCAAACCAACTCTTAGTTTCCTGATTCAGATCTGTTTAAACCAACTCTTAGTGTCCTGATTCAGATCTGTTCAAACCAACTCTTAGTTTCCTGATTCAGATCTGTTTAAACCAACTCTTAGTGTCCTGATTCAGATCTGTTCAAACCAACTCTTAGTTTCCTGATTCAGATCTGTTTAAACCAACTCTTAGTTTCCTGATTCAGATCTGTTTAAACCAACTCTTAGTTTCCTGATTCAGATCTGTTTAAACCAACTCTTAGTTTCCTGATTCAGATCTGTTTAAACCAACTCTTATTTTCCTGATTCAGATCTGTTCAAACCAACTCTTAGTTTCCTGATTCAGATCTGTTCAAACCAACTCTTAGTTTCCTGATTCAGATCTGTTCAAACCAACTCTTAGTGTCCTGATTCAGATCTGTTCAAACCAACTCTTAGTTTCCTGATTCAGATCTGTTCAAACCAACTCTTAGTGTTATTATTCATTATTTATTTATGATTTGTATTAATCAAGGCATAATCAGGATTAATTTAGTATTGTTTAGAAACGTGTTATCTACTCCCTTAGACAGAAAATGACTCCAGTCATCATCCACAGTTCAGTTACTATTGGGCAAAACATAACCCAAAACACAACCAAAACAAACTGCAAATGCAACCAATGAGTTTGGAACCAAATACTACACTGTTCAAATTATCAAAGTATGGGTGGACTAGATACAAAAAGTGCTTTCATTTCTAAATGGTGAAACAGATTTGTATTAAAATACCCTCAAATAAAAGGTGACATTATATCCTGTCACCTCATATGAAACATTTGGTCTGAAATCGATAATGCTGGAGTATAGAGCCACATTTAAAATGTTAGCTTCACTGTCAAAATAGATATGATGTGGACTGTTTACTCAATACAATCTAAATCTGATACCTCACTGTCTGTCTTTTGACTGATACTGCTTTTTAAACTGGTCTGGTCAGTCTACTCAAATATTTGTACTTTACATGTTTCTATCTACAAGCAACACTTTGATAATTTGTCTTTTTTAATAATTATACATTAATTTATGAATAGATATGGCAGGTTTCAGGACACTGATGTATCTGAATATGTTGAAAAAATATACTGCCACTATTTTCACCACCAAAGAATATCAGTGTAATTTTAATATGATTTGACTCTTTGCAGGCTGTCAGGCTGTCTAGTCACAGAGGAAGGCTGTGCTTCTCTGGTCTCAGCTCTGAGGTCAAACCCCTCACACCTGAGAGAGCTGGACCTGAGTAACAATGACCTGAAGGATTCAGGAGTGAAGCTGCTCTCTGCTGGACTGGGGAATCCCCACTGTAAACTGGAGACTCTGAGGTCAGTATTCCTGTAGTTGGTCAACAAGTGATAACTGTTCACCAGATCCACATGTGTTTACCAGACACACATAGTCCACACCATTTGTGTTTGGACAGTGAAGCTTACAGGTTTACATTGTGGTGTTATGCTCCAGCATTTTGAATTTGAGATAGAATGTTTCATATTAGGTGACAGTACAGAATGTCACCTTTTATTTGAGGTTAAAGGTGAGAGGTTAGCATGTTTTGTTGTTGCCTCTGTTATTGGTAAAGGTGAGAGGTTAGCATGTTTTATTTTTGTAAACGGTGAAACAGACATGTATTAAACTACCCTCAAATAAAAGGTGATACCCTCAAAGAATAGCAGTGTGGTTTAAGGCACAAGGCGAGACCCAGATGACACGGGAGGCAGATGGTTAGAGTCTTTGATATTTATTAATATACTAAAAGGGGAAGGCAAGAGAATGGTCGTGGACAGGCCAAAGGTCATAACCAGATCAGAGTCCAGGAGGTACAGTGTGGCAGGCAGGCTAGAGGTCAGGACAGGCAGAATGGTCAGGCAGGCTAGAGGTCAGGACAGGCAGAATGGTCAGGCAGGCTAGAGGTCAGGACAGGCAGAATGGTCAGGCAGGCTAGAGGTCAGGACAGGCTAGAGGTCAGGACAGGCAGAATGGTCAGGCAGACTAGAGGTCAGGACAGGCTAGAGGTCAGGACAGGCAGAATGGTCAGGCAGACTAGAGGTCAGGACAGGCTAGAGGTCAGGACAGGCAGAATGGTCAGGCAGGCTAGAGGTCAGGACAGGCTAGAGGTCAGGACAGGCTAGAGGTCAGGACAGGCTAGAGGTCAGGCAGGCTAGAGGTCAGGACAGGCAGAATGGTCAGGCAGGTTAGAGGTCAGGACAGGCAGAATGGTCAGGCAGGCTCGAGGTCAGGACAGGCAGAATGGTCAGGCAGGCTAGAGGTCAGGACAGGCAGAATGGTCAGGCAGGCTAGAGGTCAGGACAGGCAGAATGGTCAGGCAGGCTAGAGGTCAGGACAGGCAGAATGGTCAGGCAGGTTAGAGGTCAGGACAGGCAGAATGGTCAGGCAGGCTCGAGGTCAGGACAGGCAGAATGGTCAGGCAGGCTAGAGGTCAGGACAGGCAGAATGGTCAGGCAGGCTAGAGGTCAGGCAGGCTAGAGGTCAGGACAGGCAGAATGGTCAGGACAGGCTAGAGGTCAGGACAGGCAGAATGGTCAGGCAGGCTAGAGGTCAGGACAGGCAGAATGGTCAGGACAGGCTAGAGGTCAGGACAGGCAGAATGGTCAGGCAGGCTAGAGGTCAGGACAGGCAGAATGGTCAGGCAGGCTCGAGGTCAGGACAGGCAGAATGGTCAGGCAGGCTAGAGGTCAGGACAGGCAGAATGGTCAGGCAGGCTAGAGGTCAGGACAGGCTAGAGGTCAGGACAGGCAGAATGGTCAGGCAGGCTAGAGGTCAGGACAGGCAGAATGGTCAGGCAGGCTAGAGGTCAGGACAGGCAGAATGGTCAGGCAGGCTAGAGGTCAGGACAGGCTAGAGGTCAGGACAGGCAGAATGGTCAGGCAGGCTAGAGGTCAGGACAGGCAGAATGGTCAGGCAGGCTAGAGGTCAGGACAGGCAGAATGGTCAGGCAGACTAGAGGTCAGGACAGGCAGAATGGTCAGGCAGGCTAGAGGTCAGGACAGGCAGAATGGTCAGGACAGGCAGAATGGTCAGGCAGGCTAGAGGTCAGGACAGGCAGAATGGTCAGGCAGGCTAGAGGTCAGGACAGGCAGAATGGTCAGGCAGACTAGAGGTCAGGACAGGCAGAATGGTCAGGACAGGCAGAATGGTCAGGCAGGCTAGAGGTCAGGCAGGCTAGAGGTCAGGCAGGCTAGAGGTCAGGACAGGCAGAATGGTCAGGCAGACTAGAGGTCAGGACAGGCAGAATGGTCAGGCAGGCTAGAGGTCAGGACAGGCAGAATAGTCAGGCAGGCTAGAGGTCAGGACAGACAGAATGGTCAGGCAGGCTAGAGGTCAGGACAGGCAGAATGGTCAGGCAGGCAGAATGGTCAGGCAGGCTAGAGGTCAGGACAGGCAGAATGGTCAGTCAGGCTAGAGGTCAGGAGAGGCAGAATAGTCAGGCAGGCGGGTACAGAGTCCAGAAAACAGGCAAGGGACAAAAACCGGGAGGACTATCAAAAAAGAGTAGAAGCAGGAGTAGCTGGTTGACTTGATGAACATACAAGACGAACTGGTACAGAGAAACAGGAATCACAGGGATATATACACCAGGGAAACACAGGGATATATACACCAGGGAAACACAGGGATATATACACCAGGGAAACACAGGGATATATATACACCAGGGAAACACAGGGCTATATACACCAGGGAAACACAGGGCTATATACACCAGGGAAACACCGGGATATATACACCAGGGAAACACAGGGATATATACACCAGGGAAACACAGGGATATATACACCAGGGAAACACAGGGATATATACACCAGGGAAACACAGGGATATATACACCAGGGAAACACAGGGATATATACACCAGGGATATATACACCAGGGAAATACACCTGGAGGGGGTGGAGACAATCACAAGACGGGTGAAACAGATCAGGGTGTGACATGAATATGGAGAAAAATATACTGCCACTATTTTCACCACCAAAGAATATCAGTGTGATTTTAATATGATGTGACTCTTTGCAGGCTGTCAGGCTGTCTAGTCACAGAGGAAGGCTGTGCTTCTCTGGTCTCAGCTCTGAGGTCAAACCCCTCACACCTGAGAGAGCTGGACCTGAGCTACAATCACCCAGGAGTCTCAGGAGTCAGACAGCTCTCTGCTGGACTGGAGGATCCACACTGCAGACTGGAGAAACTCAAGTATGTAGAGGGTTTCTGTCAATGTTCATATCAGACATGTTTGACTTATCAGGCTGGTTAAGACTAACATTCTGACCACCACTTGGACAAAGTTATATGCTGACTGTGTGTGTGTGTGTGTGTGTGTGTGTGTGTGTGTGTGTGTGTGTGTGTGTGTGTGTGTGTGTGTGTGTGTGTGTGTGTGTGTGTGTGTGTGTGTGTGTGTGTGTGTGTGAGTTCAGGTGTATCCCTCAATGACTGTCTGTTCTTCTGCTTACCGCTACAGTGTGGAACATGGTGGAGAGAACAGAATGAAACCTGGGCTTAGAAAATGTGAGTGTTGACTGCTGTGAAGAATATGACTAAGAATAAGTCTTAATTCAAGTTAAGTCAAAGTCAAAGACCACCATCATTACTGACTTGGTCATATTAAATATCAGCTGTAGTTCTACAGAAGCAGAAATCAGGGACACCAAAGTTTACAAAGAGTTGATTTGACAATGTGTGTGTGTGTGTGTGTGTGTGTGTGTGTGTGTGTGTGTGTGTGTGTGTGTGTGTGTGTGTGTGTGTGTGTGTGTGTGTGTGTGTGTGTGTGTGTGTGTGTGTGTGTGTGTGTGTGTGTGTGTGTGTGTGTGTGTGTGTGTGTGAGTTCAGGTGTATCCCTCAATGACTGTCTGTTCTTCTGCTTACCGCTACAGTGTGGAACATGGTGGAGAGAACAGAATGAAACCTGGGCTTAGAAAATGTGAGTGTTGACTGCTGTGAAGAATATGACTAAGAATAAGTCTTAATTCAAGTTAAGTCAAAGTCAAAGACCACCATCATTACTGACTTGGTCATATTAAATATCAGCTGTAGTTCTACAGAAGCAGAAATCAGGGACACCAACGTTTACAAAGAGTTGCTTTGACTGTGTGTGTGTGTGTGTGTGTGTGTGTGTGTGTGTGTGTGTGTGTGTGTGTGTGTGTGTGTGTGTGTGTGTGTGTGTAATTAATGGGAATAAGTGTGTTTTATATTACCAGACAGTATAACATATGATCATTCAACAAGTCTCAAGTTACCTTAACTTCTCCTTTTGATACCTAGAAACATCTACATTAAATGAATTAGTGAAAAGTGAGTTAACATTCTAATGTGAATGATGATGATTTCTAATATTGTGTCTGGTTTCATCCATCAGATGTCTGTGATCTCACACTGGACCTAAACACAGTAAACAGACTCCTCTCTCTGTCTGAGGAGAACAGGAAGGTGACATGGGGGAGAGAGGAGCAGCCGTATCCTGATCACCCAGAGAGATTTGAGGACTATAGACAGGTGCTGTGTAGAGAGGGTCTGACTGGGCGCTGTTACTGGGAGGTAGAGTGGAGTGGGATAATGGGGGCTGTTATAGGAGTGACATATAAAGGAATCAGCAGGAGAGGAAGGGTTGATGACTGTTGTCTTGGACACAATGACAAGTCCTGGAGTCTGATCTGCTCTGACAACCGTTACATTGCCTGTCACAATAATAATCACACTACCATAGACGTCCCCTCCTCCAGCTCCCACAGAGTAGGAGTGTATCTGGACTGGCCAGCCGGCACTCTGTCCTTCTATAGAGCCTCCTCTGACACACTGACCCACCTGAACACATTCACCTCCACATTCACTGAGCCCCTCTATCCAGGGTTTTGGGTTTGGTGGGATGGCGACTCAGTGTCCCTGAAATAATAACCTGACACCGGGGACACACACAAACTGGACACACACACACACTGGACACACACACACACACACCGGACACACACAAACTGGACACACACACACACTGGACAGACACACACACACACACACTGGACAGACACACACACACACACACACTGGACACACACACACACACACACACACTGGACAGACACACTGGACACATACACACACACACACTGGACAGACACACACACACACTGGACACAAACACACTGGACACATACACACACACACACACTGGACAGACACACACACACACTGGACACAAACACACTGGACACATACACACACACACACTGGACACACACACACACACACACACACACTGGACAGACACACACACACTGGACACACACACACACTTACTGGACACACACACACACACACTGGACACACACACACACTCACTGGACACACACACACACTCTGGACAGACACACACACACTGGACACACACACACACACACTGGACACACACACTCACTGGACACACACACACACTCACTGGACACACACACACACTCACTGGACAGACACACACACACACACACACTGGACAGACACACACACACACTGGACAGACACACACACACTGGACAGACACACACACACTGGACACACACACACACTCACTGGACACACACACACTGGACACACACACACACTCTGGACAGACACACACACACTGGACACACACACACACTCACTGGACACACACACACACACACACACTGGACACACACACACACTCACTGGACACACACACACACTCTGGACAGACACACACACTCTGGACAGACACACACACACTGGACACACACACACACACACACTGGACACACACACACACTCACTGGACACACACACACACTCACTGGACACACACACACACTCACTGGACACACTGGAAACACTGGACACACACACACACTCACTGGACACAGACACACTGGACACACACACACACACACACACACACACTGGACACACACACTGGACACACACACACACACACACACACACACACACACACACACACTGGACAGACACTCACACTGGACACACACACTCACACTGAACACACACACACACACACACTGGACACACACACACACACACACACTGGACACACACACACACTGGACACACTGGAAACACTGGACACACACACACACTCACTGGACACAGACACACTGGACACACACACACACACACACACACACACTGGACACACACACACACACACACACTGGACACACACACACACTGGAAACACACACATACACACACACACACTGGACACACACACACACACACACACACTGGACACACACACACTGGACACACACACACACACTGGACACACACACACACACACTGGAAACACACACACACTCACACTGGACACACACACACACACTCACCTGGACACACACACACACACTCACACTGGACACACACACACACACTGGACAGATACACACACACTGGACACATACACACACACACTGGACACACACACACACACACACACTGGACACACACACACACAAACACTGGACACACACACACACTCACTGGACAGATACACACACACTGGACACACACACACACACACGTACACACACTGGACACACACTCACACTGGACACACACACACACACACACTGGGCACACACACACACTCACACTGGACACACACACTCACACTGAACACACACACACACACACACACACACACACTGGACAGATACACACACACTGGACACACACACACACTGGACACACACACACACACACACACACTGGACATACACACACACTGGAAACACTGGACACACACACACTCACTGGACACAGACACACTGGACACACACACACACACACACTGGAAACACACACACACTGGACACACACACACACAAACACACACACACTGGACACACACACACACACACTGGACACACACTCACACTCACTGGACACACACGCTCACACTGGACACACACTGGACACACACACTGGACACACACTGGACACACACACACACACACACACACACACTGGACACACACACACACTCACACTGGACAGACACACTGGACACACACTGGACACACACACACACACACTCACACTGGACAGATACACACACACTGGACACACACACACACACTGGACACACACTGGACACACACACACACTGGACACACACACTCACACTGGACACACACACACACACACACACACACACTGGACACACACTGGACACACACTGGACACACACACTCACACTGGACACACACACACACACACACTGGACACACACACACACACACTGGACACACACACACACTGGACACACACACTCACACTGGACACACACACACTCACACTGGACACACACACACACACACACACACACTTACTGGACACACACACACACACACTGGACAGATACACACACACACTGGACACACACACACACACACTGTAGAAACACACACACACACACACACAGTGGACACACACACACACACACACACGCGTGTCTTCCTATAATTGTGACAATAACACTGTTAAAATACCAATGTGATCATTTGTTGTCTTTTATGTTGAATAACAAATTGTATAATTATATATGGACATACGCTCCATAGTTGTACAAGTATACAAGGATATATTGTACTTTTCATAATAAAACATGCTTGAAACAAGAAAAGCCTGTTAATTGTGAAAACAGTTTGGTTATTGATGTTACGTTTCCTCTGTCAGGTTGACGTTAACCTGCGACTGGTTGAAACATGAAACTAATATGAAATGAAATACAAAACAATTAAATATGTGAAATTGAATTAAACAAATTGTACAACAGAGTGTTGTGATGCAGCGTTACTATAGCAACAGAGTTCACTCTCTCTGCTCTCTCTGCCCTCTTCTCTCTCTGCTCTCTGCTCTCTCCCTCTGCTCTCTCTGCTCTCTCTCCCTCTGCTCTCACTCTCTTTTATTTCTCAGCCTGCTCTCTGCTCTCTATTGCTCTCTTCTCTCTGCTCTATCTCTCACTCTGCTCTCTCCCTCCCTGCTCTCTCTCGCTCTCTCTTCTCTCTCAGCCTGCTCTCTGTCTGCTCTGCTGTTCTCTCTTTTCTCTGCTCTCTGCTCTCTCACTCTCTCTTTGCTTTCTCAGTCTGCTCTCTATTGCTCTCTCAGCACTCTCTCTGCTCTCTCTCTCTGCCCTCTCTGTTCTCTCTCTCTGCTCTCTCTA
The DNA here is from genome assembly GCF_029448725.1 of Salvelinus fontinalis. Taxonomy (NCBI): domain Eukaryota; kingdom Metazoa; phylum Chordata; class Actinopteri; order Salmoniformes; family Salmonidae; genus Salvelinus; species Salvelinus fontinalis. The sequence goes on from NW_026600222.1 coordinate 664,279, forward strand.
CTCTCCCTCTGCTCTCTCTCTGCTTTTTCTATCTGCTCTCTGTCTCTCTCTCTCTCTGCTCTGCTCTCCCTGCTATCTCTCTCTGCTCTCTCTCTCTGCTCTCACATTTCTCTATGCTCTCTATGCTCTGCTCTCTCTGCTTGCTCTCGCTCTCTCTCTGCTCTCTTCTCTCTCAGCACTCTGTGTTCTCTCTCTGCTCTCTCTCTGCCCTCTCTGTTCTCTCTCACTCTGCTCTCTCTTCTCTCTCAGCACTCTCTGTTCTCTCTCTGCTCTCTCTCTCTGCCCTCTCTGTTCTCTCTCACTCTCTGCTGTCTCTCTGCCCTCTCTGCTGTCTATCTCTGCTCTCTCTGTCCTCTCTGCTCTTTCTCTCTTTTCTCTCTCTCTGCTTTCTCTTCTCTCTGTTCTGCTCTCTCTCCCTCTGCTCTTTCTGCTCTGTTCTCTCTGCTCTCTCTCTTTTCTCTGCTCTCTCTGCCCTCTCTCTTCTCTCTGCTCTCTCTTTGCTTTCTCAGCCTGCTCTCTCTCTCTGCTCTCTCTCCCTCTGCTCTCTCAGCCTGCTCTCTCTGCTCTCTCTTTTCTCTGCTCTCTCTCTGCTCTCACTCTATGCTCTCTCTCTCTCTCTCTTTGCTTTCTCAGCCTGCTCTCTGTCTCTCTGCTCTCTGTTCTCTGCTCTCTCTCTCCCTCTGCTCTCTCTGCCCTCTTCTCTGCTCTCTCTCTGCCTTCTCTGTTCTCTCTCTGCTCTCTCTCTGCCTTCTCTGCTCTCTCACTCTGCCCTCTCCCCTCTCTCTCTCTGCTCTCTCTCTATGCTCTCTCTGTGCTCAGCTCGCTCAGCTCTCTCTGCCTTCTGCTCTCTCTCTGCTCTTTCTCTCTGCTCTCTGTCTCTGTTCTCTGCTCTCTCTGCTCTGCTCTCCCTGCTATCTCTCTCTGCTATCTCAGTCTCTGCTCTCTCCTTTCTCAATGCTCTGCTTTCTCTCTCTCTGCTCTCGCTCTCTGCTCTCTCTTCTCTCTCAGCACTCTCTGTTCTCTCTGCTCTCTCTCTCTCTGCTCTCTCTCTGCCTTCTCTGTTCTCTCTCACTCTGCTCTCTCTCTCTGCTGTCTCTCTGCTCTCTGCTGTCTATCTCTGCTCTCTCTATCCTCTGCTCTCTCTGCTCTCGCTCTTCTCTCTCTGCCCTCTCTTTTCTCTCTCTGCTCTCTCTTCTCTCTGTTCTCTGCTCTCTCTCCCTCTGCTCTGTTCTCTCTGCCCTCTCTGCTCTCTCTTTGCTTTCTCAGCCTGCTCTCTCTCTGTTCTCTGCTCTCTCTCTGCTCTCTCAGCCTGCTCTCTCTCCCTCTGCTCTCTCAGCCTGCTCTCAGCCTGCTCTCTGCTCTCTCTTTTCTCTGCTCTCTCTCTGCTCTCACTCTATGCTCTCTCACTCTCTCTTTGCTTTCTCAGCCTGCTCTCTCGCTCTGCTCTCTGTTCTCTGCTCTCTCTCTCCCTCTGCTCTCTGCCCTCTTCTCTCTCTGCTCTCTCTCTGCCTTCTCTGCTCTCTCTCTGCTCTCTCTCTGCCTTCTCTGCTCTCTCTCACTCTGCCCTCTCCTCTCTCTCTGCTCTCTCTCTATGCTCTCTCTGTGCTCAGCTCGCTCAGCTCTCTGCCTTCTGCTCTCTCTCTGCTCTTTCTCTCTGCTCTCTGTCTCTGTTCTCTCTGCTCTGCTCTCCCTGCTATCTCTCTCTGCTATCTCAGTCTCTGCTCTCTCTGCTCTCGCTCTCTCTGCTCTCTCTGTTCTCTCTCTGCTCTCTCTCTCTCTGCCTTCTCTGTTCTCTCTCACTCTGCTCTCTCTCTCTGCTCTCTCTCTCTGCTGTCTCTCTCTGCTGTCTCTGCTCTCTCTGCTGTCTATCTCTGCTCTCTCTATCCTCTGCTCTCGCTCTGCTCTCTCTGCCCTCTCTTTTCTCTCTCTCTGCCCTCTCTTTTCTCTCTCTGCCCTCTCTTTTCTCTCTCTCTGCTCTCTCTTCTCTCTGTTCTCTGCTCTCTCTCCCTCTGCTCTTTCTGCTCTGTTCTCTCTGCCCTCTCTTCTCTCTGCTCTATCTTTGCTTTCTCAGCCTGCTCTCTCTCTATGCTCTCTCTCTCCCTCTGCTCTCTCAGCCTGCTCTCTCCCTCTCTGCTCTCTCAACCTGCTCTCTCTCTCTCTGCTCTCTCTCTCCCTCTGCTCTTCTGCTCTCTCTTTTCTCTGCTCTCTCTCTGCTCTCACTCTATGCTCTCTCACTCTCTCTTTGCTTTCTCAGCCTGCTCTCTATCTCTGGTCTCTGCTCTCTCTCTCACTCTGCCCTCTCCCCTCTCTCTCTCTCTGCTCTCTCTCTTTGCTCTCTCAGCCTACTCTCTGCTCTCTCTCTGCTCTCTCTCTCTATGCTCTCTCTGTGCTCTGCTCGCTCAGCTCTCTCTGCTCTCAGCTCTCTCTGCTGTCTCTCTCTGCTCTCTCTCTCACCCTGCTCTCTCTCCCTCTGCTCTCTCTATGTTCTCTGCTCTCTCTCTTTCTCTACTCTTCTTGCGCTGCTTTCTCTCTCTGCTCTCTCTCTGTTCTCTGATCTATCTCTCCCTCTGCTCTCTCTGCTCTCTTTTCTCTGCTCGCTCTCTCTCTCGCTGCTCTCTCTCTTTGCCCTCTGCTCTCTCACTCTCTCTTTGCTTTCTGCTCGCTCTCTCTCTCTGCTCTCTCTCTCTGCTCTCTCTGCCCTCGCTCTTCTCTCTGCTCTCTGCTATCTCACTCTGCTCTCTCCCTCGCTCTGCTCTCTCAGCCTGCTCTCTGCTCTCTCTCTGTTCTCTGATCTCTCTCCCTCTGCGCTCTCTTCTCTGCCCTCTCTGCTCTCTCTCTCACTCTCTCTTTGCTTTCTCAGCCTGCTTTCTGCTCTCTCTCTCTCTCTGCTCTCTGCTCTCTCAGCCTGCTCTCTGCTCGCTCTCTCTGCCCTCGCTCTGCTCTCTCGCTCTGCTCTCTCTCTCTGCTCTCTCTCTCTCTTCCTCGCTCTCTCTTTCTCTCTCTCTCTCTTTCTCTCTCTCTTCCTCGCTCTTTGTCTCTCTCTCTCTCTCTCTCTCTCTCTCTCTCCCCTCTTATTCAATCTCTTTAAATGCAGCAATCAGCAGACCAGGATTCCCTGGACAGAGCTGCTAAGAGAACGAGGGAGGGCTGGGACGTGTGTGTGTGTGTGTGTATAATACATAGGGTTTAGAATCTAGTGTTAAAGCAAGGCCGACCTAAAAATAGGAAAACCATCTCTGGTAATATTCCCAAAAAACAGAAGAACCGTCTCTATAGCCCCTGGACCATTCTGTCTCTATAGTCCCTGGACCATTCTGTCTCTATAGCCCCTGGACCATTCTGTCTCTATAGCCCCTGGACCATTCTGTCTCTATAGCCCCTGGACCATTCTGTCTCTATAGTCCCTGGACCATTCTGTCTCTATAGCCCCTGGACCATTCTGTCTCTATAGCCCCTGGACCATTCTGTCTCTATAGCCCCTGGACCATTCTGTCTCTATAGTCCCTGGACCATTCTGTCTCTATAGTCCCTGGACCATTCTGTCTCTATAGTCCCTGGACCTTTCTGTCTCTATAGTCCCTGGACCTTTCTGTCTCTATAGTCCCTGGACCTTTCTGTCTCTATAGTCCCTGGACCATTCTGTCTCTATAGTCCCTGGACCATTCTGTCTCTATAGTCCCTGGACCATTCTGTCTCTATAGTCCCTGGACCTTTCTGTCTCTATAGTCCCTGGACCTTTCTGTCTCTATAGTCCCTGGACCATTCTGTCTCTATAGCCCCTGGACCATTCTGTCTCTATAGTCCCTGGACCATTCTGTCTCTATAGTCCCTGGACCATTCTGTCTCTATAGTCCCTGGACCATTCTGTCTCTATAGCCCCTGGACCATTCTGTCTCTATAGTCCCTGGTCCATTCTGTCTCTATAGCCCCTGTACCATTCTGTCTCTATAGTCCCTGACCATTCTGTCTCTATAGTCCCTGGACCATTCTGTCTCTATAGTCCCTGGTCCATTCTGTCTCTATAGCCCCTGGCCCATTCTGTCTCTATAGTCCCTGGACCATTCTGTCTCTATAGCCCCTGGACCATTCTGTCTCTATAGTCCCTGGACCATTCTGTCTCTATAGTCCCTGGACCATTCTGTCTCTATAGTCCCTGGACCATTCTGTCTCTATAGTCCCTGGACCATTCTGTCTCTATAGTCCCTGGACCATTCTGTCTCTATAGTCCCTGGACCATTCTGTCTCTATAGTCCCTGGACCATTCTGTCTCTATAGTCCCTGGACCATTCTGTCTCTATAGTCCCTGGACCATTCTGTCTCTATAGCCCCTGGACCATTCTGTCTCTAGTCCCTGGACCATTCTGTCTCTATAGTCCCTGGACCATTCTGTCTCTATAGTCCCTGGACCATTCTGTCTCTATAGTCCCTGGACCATTCTGTCTCTATAGCCCCTGGACCATTCTGTCTCTATAGTCCCTGGACCATTCTGTCTCTATAGTCCCTGGACCATTCTGTCTCTATAGTCCCTGGACCATTCTGCCTCTATAGCCCCTGGACCATTCTGTCTCTATAGCCCCTGGACCATTCTGTCTCTATAGTCCCTGGACCATTCTGTCTCTATAGTCCCTGGACCATTCTGTCTCTATAGCCCCTGGACCATTCTGTCTCTATAGTCCCTGGTCCATTCTGTCTCTATAGTCCCTGGTCCATTCTGTCTCTATAGCCCCTGGACCATTCTGTCTCTATAGTCCCTGGACCATTCTGTCTCTATAGTCCCTGGACCATTCTGTCTCTATAGCCCCTGGACCATTCTGTCTCTATAGTCCCTGGACCATTCTGTCTCTATAGCCCCTGGACCATTCTGTCTCTATAGTCCCTGGACCATTCTGTCTCTATAGTCCCTGGACCATTCTGTCTCTATAGTCCCTGGACCATTCTGTCTCTATAGTCCCTGGACCATTCTGTCTCTATAGCCCCTGGACCATTCTGTCTCTATAGTCCCTGGACCATTCTGTCTCTATAGCCCCTGGACCATTCTGTCTCTATAGTCCCTGGACCATTCTGTCTCTATAGTCCCTGGACCATTCTGTTTCTATAGTCCCTGGACCATTCTGTCTCTATAGTCCCTGGACCATTCTGTCTCTATAGTCCCTGGACCATTCTGTCTCTATAGTCCCTGGACCATTCTGTCTCTATAGTCCCTGGACCATTCTGTCTCTCTAGTCCCTGGACCATTCTGTCTCTATAGTCCCTGGACCATTCTGTCTCTATAGTCCCTGGACCATTCTGTCTCTATAGTCCCTGGACCATTCTGTCTCTATAGTCCCTGGACCATTCTGTCTCTATAGTCCCTGGACCATTCTGTCTCTATAGTCCCTGGACCATTCTGTCTCTATAGTCCCTGGACCATTCTGTCTCTATAGTCCCTGGACCATTCTGTATAGAGTTCTGCCTTATCACTGACTAATGCGAAATGACTTGTAAATATTTGTAAAGAAAATGAAAAATAAGTAACTTTATGTTAGATAATAATAGGTGTTATAAATAATTGATTACATATAGTATATATTTAATATATGTACTTAGAGACCCAGGTGTTTCTTTATAATGCTCATTATATCATGTAAACAATTATTATGAGACTTTTGAAACCATTCAAAATGCATGGAAGTCTGAGATGTCTCTGACCCCTCACAGTAGAGGTTGGCAGCCATTTATACAAGGAATTGATTTTTAATTCCATTTCAAGTGGACTTTCCCAAGTCTGAGATGTCTCTGACCCCTCACAGTAGAGGTTGACAGCCATTTATAAAAGGAAATTATTTTAAATTCCATTTCAAGTGGACCGTCCCAAGTCTGAGATGTCTCTGACCCCTCACTGTAGAGGTTGGCCACCATTTATACAAGGAATTGATTTTTAATTCCATTTCAAGTGGACTTTCCCAAGTCTGAGATGTCTCTGACCCCTCACAGTAGAGGTTGGCAACCATTTAATTCCATTTCAAGTGGACAGTCCCAAGTCTGAACGTGGCTCTTCCTGACTGATCTGTTAACTGATGAGTAATATTCACAACTCTAAATGTAATTTGTGTCTAGATTCCACAGGGATGCTGTCCCATGTTGACTCCAATGCTTCCCACAGTTGTGTCCAGTTGGCTGGATGTCCTTTGGGTGGGTGGACCATTCTGGATACAGACGGGGGAAACTGTTGAATGTGGGAAAACCCAGCAACGTTGCAGTTCTTGACACACTCAAACCGGTGCGCCTGGCACCTACTACCATAACTCGTTGGTATGGTATCAATCGACTCTAAGGGGTTCATTAAAATATTGACTTTAAAACTATGACTCTGGTGTGTTTCTTAATCACCAACAGGAAAGACAAGTTTACATTTTGATTTATTTATCCATCTGCTCCTGTGTCCTAAAAAGGCCATTTCATTCATCCCAACAACAGTTACACATGTTGGATGTGTTGAGTGATTACTGCATATTAACTTAATTAAACAGTCTTTATACGGATCGTCCCAAAGCATATCTACAGAGGGGGAACTAAAGTGTTCATCAGTTGATACATAGTTGAATGTGAGGTAGATAGACGGATCGTCCCAAAGCATATCTACAGAGGGGGAACTACAGTGTTCATCAGTCGATACATAGTTGAATGTGAGGTAGATAGACGGATCGTCCCAAAGCATATCTACAGAGGGGGAACTAACGTGTTCATCAGTCGATACATAGTTGAATGTGAGGTAGATAGACGGATCGTCCCAAAGCATATCTACAGAGGGGGAACTAAAGTGTTCATCAGTCGATACATAGTTGAATGTGAGGTAGATAGACGGATCGTCCCAAAGCATATCTACAGAGGGGGAACTAAAGTGTTCATCAGTTGATACATAGTTGAATGTGAGGTAGATAGACGGATCGTCCCAAAGCATATCTACAGAGGGGGAACTAACGTGTTCATCAGTCGATACATAGTTGAATGTGAGGTAGATAGACGGATCGTCCCAAAGCATATCTACAGAGGGGGAACTAAAGTGTTCATCAGTCGATACATAGTTGAATGTGAGGTAGATAGACGGATCGTCCCAAAGCATATCTACAGAGGGGGAACTAAAGTGTTCATCAGTTGATACATAGTTGAATGTGAGGTAGATAGTCTGTAGACTGTCAACAAAGCTCAACTTGCGTTTCACTTTATTTGGATCGTCCCAAAGCATATCTAGAGATAGACTATTATATACTGTATATATATATATTTGTTTAACCTTTTATTTAACTAGGCAGGTCCGTTAAGTACAAATTCTTATTTACAATAACGGCCTATCAAAAGGCCTCCTGCAGGGACGGGGGCTGGGTTTAAAAATATAGGTTACAAAACACACATCACGACAAGAGAGACACAACATAAAGAGATACAACACAACACTACATAAAGAGATACAACACAACACTACATAAAGAGATACAACACAACACTACATAAAGAGAGACACCACAACACTACATAAAGATAGACAACACAACACTACATAAAGAGATACAACACAACACTACATAAAGAGAGACAACACAACACTACATAAAGAGATACAACACAACACTACATAAAGAGATACAACACAACACTACATAAAGAGATACAAGACTACATAAAGAGAGACAACACTACATAAAGAGACACAACACTACATAAAGAGAGACAACACAACACTACATAAAGAGAGACAACACAACACTACATAAAGAGATACAACACAACACTACATAAAGAGAGACAACACAACACTACATAAAGAGATACAACACAACACTACATAAAGAGATACAACACAACACTACATAAAGAGATACAACACTACATAAAGAGAGACAACACAACACTACATAAAGAGATACAACACAACACTACATAAAGAGATACAACACAACACTACATAAAGAGATACAACACTACATAAAGAGATACAACACTACATAAAGAGAGACAACACAACACTACATAAAGAGATACAACACAACACTACATAAAGAGAGACAACACAACACTACATAAAGAGACACAAAACTACATAAAGAGATACAACACAACACTACATAAAGAGATACAACACAACACTACATAAAGAGATACAACACAACACTACATAAAGAGATACAACACTACATAAAGAGAGACAACACAACACTACATAAAGAGATACAACACTACATAAAGAGATACAACACAAAACTACATAAAGAGATACAACACAACACTACATAAAGAGAGACAACACTACATAAAGAGAGACAACACAACACTACATAAAGAGATACAACACAACACTACATAAAGAGATACAACACAACACTACATAAAGAGAGACAACACTACATAAAGAGATACAACACAACACTACATAAAGAGAGACAACACAACACTACATAAAGAGATACAACACAACACTACATAAAGAGATACAACACAACACTACATAAAGAGAGACAACACTACATAAAGAGATACAACACAACACTACATAAAGAGATACAACACTACACTACATAAAGAGAGACAACACTACATAAAGAGATACAACACAACACTACATAAAGAGATACAACACAACACTACATAGAGACAACACTACATAAAGAGATACAACACAACACTACATAAAGAGATACAACACAACTCTACATAAAGAGATACAACACTACACTACATAAAGAGATACAACACAACACTACATAAAGAGAGACAACACAACACTACATAAAGAGATACACCACAACACTACATAAAGAGAGACAACACAACACTACATAAAGAGATACACCACAACACTACATAAAGAGAGACAACACAACACTACATAAAGAGAGACACCACAACACTACATAAAGAGATACACCACAACACTACATAAAGAGAGACACCACAACACTACATAAAGAGATACACCACAACACTACATAAAGAGAGACAACACAACACTACATAAAGAGATACAACACAACACTACACAAAGAGAGACAACACTACATAAAGAGAGACAACACAACACTACATAAAGAGAGACAACACAACACTACATAAAGAGATACAACACAACACTACATAAAGAGATACAACACAACACTACATAAAGAGAGACAACACAACACTACATAAAGAGAGACAACACAACACTACATAAAGAGAGACAACACAACACTACATAAAGAGAGACACCACAACACAACATAAAGAGAGACCACACAACACTACATAAAGAGAGACACCACAACACTACATAAAGAGATACAACACAACACTACATAAAGAGAGACAACACTACACTACATAAAGAGAGACAACACTACACTACATAAAGAGAGACAACACAACACTACATAAAGAGATACAACACAACACTACATAGAGAGACAACACTACACTACATAAAGAGAGACAACACTACACTACATAAAGAGAGACAACACAACACTACATAAAGAGAGACACCACAACACTACATAAAGAGAGACAACACAACACTACATAAAGAGAGACAACACAACACTACATAAAGAGAGACAACACAACACTACATAAAGAGATACAACACAACACTACATAAAGAGACACAACACAATACTACATAAAGAGATACAACACTACATAAAGAGATACAACACAACACTACATAAAGAGATACAACACAACACTACATAAAGAGAGACACCACAACACTACATAAAGAGAGACAACACAACACTACATAAAGAGAGACAACACAACACTACATAAAGAGAGACAACACAACACTACATAAAGAGATACACCACAACACTACATAAAGAGATACAACACAACACTACATAAAGATATACAACACAACACTACATAAAGAGATACACCACAACACTACATAAAGAGATACAACACAACACTACATAAAGAGATACAACACAACACTACATAAAGAGAGAGACACCACACTACATAAAGAGATACAACACAACACTACATAAAGAGAGACAACACAACACTACATAAAGAGATACAACACAACACTACATAAAGAGATACACCACAACACTACATAAAGAGAGACAACACAACACTACATAAAGAGATACAACACAACACTACATAAAGAGATACAACACAACACTACATAAAGAGATACACCACAACACTACATAAAGAGATACAACACAACACTACATAAAGAGATACAACACAACACTACATAAAGAGAGACAACACAACACTACATAAAGAGATACAACACAACACAACATAAAGAGATACAACACAACACTACATAAAGAGAGACAACACAACACTACATAAAGAGACAACACAACACTACATAAAGAGAGACAACACAACACTACATAAAGAGATACACCACAACACTACATAAAGAGAGACAACACAACACTACATAAAGAGATACACCACAACACTACATAAAGAGATACAACACAACACTACATAAAGAGATACAACACAACACTACATAAAGAGATACAACACAACATTACATAAAGAGAGACAACACTACACTACATAAAGAGAGACAACACTACACTACATAAAGAGAGACAACACAACACTACATAAAGAGAGACAACACAACACTACATAAAGAGAGACAACACAACACTACATAAAGAGAGACAACACAACACTACATAAAGAGAGACACCACAACACAACATAAAGAGAGACCACACAACACTACATAAAGAGACACAACACAACACTACATAAAGAGATACAACACAACACTACATAAAGAGATACAACACAACACTACATAAAGAGATACAACACAACACTACATAAAGAGAGACACCACAACACTACATAAAGAGAGACAACACAACACTACATAAAGAGAGACAACACAACACTACATAAAGAGAGACAACACAACACTACATAAAGAGATACACCACAACACTACATAAAGAGATACAACACAACACTACATAAAGAGATACAACACAACACTACATAAAGAGATACACCACAACACTACATAAAGAGATACAACACAACACTACATAAAGAGATACAACACAACACTACATAAAGAGAGAGACACCACACTACATAAAGAGATACAACACAACACTACATAAAGAGAGACAACACTACATAAAGAGATACAACACAACACTACATAAAGAGATACACCACAACACTACATAAAGAGAGACAACACAACACTACATAAAGAGAGACAACACAACACTACATAAAGAGAGACACCACAACACTACATAAAGAGAGACAACACAACACTACATAAAGAGAGACAACACAACACTACATAAAGAGAGACAACACAACACTACATAAAGAGATACAACACAACACTACATAAAGAGACACAACACAATACTACATAAAGAGATACAACACTACATAAAGAGATACAACACAACACTACATAAAGAGATACAACACAACACTACATAAAGAGAGACACCACAACACTACATAAAGAGAGACAACACAACACTACATAAAGAGAGACAACACAACACTACATAAAGAGAGACAACACAACACTACATAAAGAGATACACCACAACACTACATAAAGAGATACAACACAACACTACATAAAGATATACAACACAACACTACATAAAGAGATACACCACAACACTACATAAAGAGATACAACACAACACTACATAAAGAGATACAACACAACACTACATAAAGAGAGAGACACCACACTACATAAAGAGATACAACACAACACTACATAAAGAGAGACAACACAACACTACATAAAGAGATACAACACAACACTACATAAAGAGATACACCACAACACTACATAAAGAGAGACAACACAACACTACATAAAGAGATACAACACAACACTACATAAAGAGATACAACACAACACTACATAAAGAGATACACCACAACACTACATAAAGAGATACAACACAACACTACATAAAGAGATACAACACAACACTACATAAAGAGAGACAACACAACACTACATAAAGAGATACAACACAACACAACATAAAGAGATACAACACAACACTACATAAAGAGAGACAACACAACACTACATAAAGAGACAACACAACACTACATAAAGAGAGACAACACAACACTACATAAAGAGATACACCACAACACTACATAAAGAGAGACAACACAACACTACATAAAGAGATACACCACAACACTACATAAAGAGATACAACACAACACTACATAAAGAGATACAACACAACACTACATAAAGAGATACAACACAACATTACATAAAGAGAGACAACACTACACTACATAAAGAGAGACAACACTACACTACATAAAGAGAGACAACACAACACTACATAAAGAGAGACAACACAACACTACATAAAGAGAGACAACACAACACTACATAAAGAGAGACAACACAACACTACATAAAGAGAGACACCACAACACAACATAAAGAGAGACCACACAACACTACATAAAGAGACACAACACAACACTACATAAAGAGATACAACACAACACTACATAAAGAGATACAACACAACACTACATAAAGAGAGACACCACAACACTACATAAAGAGAGACAACACAACACATCATAAAGAGAGACAACACAACACTACATAAAGAGAGACAACACAACACTACATAAAGAGATACACCACAACACTACATAAAGAGATACAACACAACACTACATAAAGAGATACAACACAACACTACATAAAGAGATACACCACAACACTACATAAAGAGGTACAACACAACACTACATAAAGAGATACAACACAACACTACATAAAGAGAGAGACACCACACTACATAAAGAGATACAACACAACACTACATAAAGAGAGACAACACTACATAAAGAGATACAACACAACACTACATAAAGAGATACACCACAACACTACATAAAGAGAGACAACACAACACTACATAAAGAGATACAACACAACACTACATAAAGAGATACAACACAACACTACATAAAGAGATACACCACAATACTACATAAAGAGATACAACACAACACTACATAAAGAGAGACAACACAACACTACATAAAGAGATACAACACAACACTACATAAAGAGATACAACACAACATAAAGAGATACAACACAACACTACATAAAGAGAGACAACACAACACTACATAAAGAGACAACACAACACTACATAAAGAGAGACAACACAACACTAAAAAAAGAGATACACCACAACACTACATAAAGAGAGACAACACAACACTACATAAAGAGATACACCACAACACTACATAAAGAGATACAACACAACACTACATAAAGAGATACAACACAACACTACATAAAGAGATACAACACAACATTACATAAAGAGATACAACACAACACTACATAAAGAGAGACAACACAACATTACATAAAGAGATACAACACAACACTACATAAAGAGAGACACCACAACATAAAGAGAGACCTAAGACAACACTACATAAAGAGAGACAACACAACATTAAATAAAGAGAGACCTAAGACAACACTACATAAAGAGAGACAACACAACATTACATAAAGAGATACAACACTACACTACATAAAGAGATACAACACAACACTACATAAAGAGATACAACACAACACTACATAAAGAGAGACAACACAACACTACATAAAGAGAGACACCACAACACTACATAAAGAGAGACAACACAACACTACATAAAGAGAGACAACACAACACTACATAAAGAGATACAACACAACACTACATAAAGAGAGACAACACAACACTACATAAAGAGATACAACACAACACTACATAAAGAGAGACAACACAACATTACATAAAGAGAGACAACACAACACTACATAAAGAGATACACCATAACACTACATAAAGAGATACAACACAACATTACATAAAGAGAGACAACACAACACTACATAAAGAGATACAACACAACACTACATAAAGAGATACAACACAACACTACATAAAGAGAGACAACACAACACTACATAAAGAGATACAACACAACACAACATAAAGAGAGACACCACAACACTACATAAAGAGAGACAACACAACACTACATAAAGAGATACAACACAACACTACATAAAGAGAGACAACACAACACTACATAAAGAGAGACAACACAACACTACATAAAGAGAGACAACACAACACAACATAAAGAGATACAACACAACACTACATAAAGAGAGACAACACAACACTACATAAAGAGATACAACACAACACTACATAAAGAGAGACAACACAACACTACATAAAGAGAGACAACACAACACTACATAAAGAGAGACAACACAACACAACATAAAGAGAGACACCACAACACTACATAAAGAGAGACAACACAACACTACATAAAGAGATACAACACAACACTACATAAAGAGAGACAACACAACACTACATAAAGAGAGACAACACAACACTACATAAAGAGAGACAACACAACACTACATAAAGAGATACAACACAACACTACATAAAGAGAGACAACACAACACTACATAAAGAGAGACAACACAACACTACATAACGAGATACAACACAACACTACATAAAGAGAGACAACACACCACTACATAAAGAGAGACAACACAACACAACATAAAGAGAGACAACACTACATAAAGAGACACAACATAAAGAGATACAACAAGAGAGACAACACAACACTACATAAAGAGAGACAACACAACACTACATAAAGAGAGACAACACAACACTACATAAAGAGATACAACACAACATAAAGAGAGACAACACAACACTACATAAAGAGATACACCACTACACTACATAAAGAGATACAACACAACACTACATAAAGAGAGACAACACTACACTACATAAAGAGATACAACACAACACTACATAAAGAGATACAACACAATACTACATAAAGAGAGACAACACTACATAAAGAGATACAACACAACATAAAGAGAGACAACACTACATAAAGAGATACACCACTACACTACATAAAGAGATACAACACAACACTACATAAAGAGAGACAACACTACACTACATAAAGAGATACAACACAACACTACATAAAGAGAGACAACACAACACTACATAAAGAGATACAACACAACACTACATAAAGAGAGACAACACAACACTACATAAAGAGAGACAACACAACACTACATAAAGATATACACCATAACACTACATAAAGAGATACAACACAACATTACATAAAGAGAGACAACACAACACTACATAAAGAGATACAACACAACACTACATAAAGAGATACAACACAACACTACATAAAGAGAGACAACACAACACTACATAAAGAGATACAACACAACACAACATAAAGAGAGACACCACAACACTACATAAAGAGAGACAACACAACACTACATAAAGAGATACAACACAACACTACATAAAGAGAGACAACACAACACTACATAAAGAGAGACAACACAACACTACATAAAGAGAGACAACACAACACAACATAAAGAGAGACACCACAACACTACATAAAGAGAGACAACACAACACTACATAAAGAGATACAACACAACACTACATAAAGAGAGACAACACAACACTACATAAAGAGAGACAACACAACACTACATAAAGAGATACAACACAACACTACATAAAGAGAGACAACACAACACTACATAAAGAGAGACAACACAACACTACATAACGAGATACAACACAACACTACATAAAGAGAGACAACACACCACTACATAAAGAGAGACAACACAACACAACATAAAGAGAGACAACACTACATAAAGAGACACAACATAAAGAGATACAACAAGAGAGACAACACAACACTACATAAAGAGAGACAACACAACACTACATAAAGAGAGACAACACAACACTACATAAAGAGATACAACACAACATAAAGAGAGACAACACAACACTACATAAAGAGATACACCACTACACTACATAAAGAGATACAACACAACACTACATAAAGAGAGACAACACTGCACTACATAAAGAGATACAACACAACACTACATAAAGAGATACAACACAACACTACATAAAGAGAGACAACACTACATAAAGAGATACAACACAACATAAAGAGAGACAACACAACACTACATAAAGAGATACACCACTACACTACATAAAGAGATACAACACAACACTACATAAAGAGAGACAACACTACACTACATAAAGAGATACAACACAACACTACATAAAGAGATACAACACAACACTACATAAAGAGAGACAACACAACACTACATAAAGAGAGACAACACTACACTACATAAAGAGATACAACACAACACTACATAAAGAGATACAACACAACACTACATAAAGAGAGACAACACAACACTACATAAAGAGATACAACACAACACTACATAAAGAGAGACAACACAACACTACATAAAGAGATACAACACAACACTACATAAAGAGATACAACACAACACTACATAAAGAGATACAACACAACACTACATAAAGAGAGACAACACAACACTACATAAAGAGATACAACACAACACTACATAAAGAGAGACAACACTACATAAAGAGAGACAGCACAACACTACATAAAGAGATACAACACAACACTACATAAAGAGAGACAACACAACACTACATAAAGAGAGACAACACTACATAAAGAGAGACAGCACAACACTACATAAAGAGATACAACACAACACTACATAAAGAGATACAACACAACACTACATAAAGAGAGACAACACTACATAAAGAGAGACAGCACAACACTACATAAAGAGATACACCACAACACTACATAAAGAGAGACAACACTACATAAAGAGAGACAGCACAACACTACATAAAGAGATACAACACAACACTACATAAAGAGAGACAACACAACACTACATAAAGAGATACAACACAACACTACATAAAGAGATACAACACAACACTACA
Source organism: Salvelinus fontinalis (assembly GCF_029448725.1). Lineage (NCBI taxonomy): Eukaryota > Metazoa > Chordata > Actinopteri > Salmoniformes > Salmonidae > Salvelinus > Salvelinus fontinalis. Next base: position 681,264 of record NW_026600222.1, read on the forward strand.
TAAAGAGATACAACACAACACTACATAAAGAGATACAACACAACACTACATAAAGAGAGACAACACAACACTACATAAAGAGAGACAACACAACACTACATAAAGAGATACAACACAACACTACATAAAGAGAGACAACACAACACTACATAAAGAGATACAACACAACATTACATAAAGAGAGACAACACAACACTACATAAAGAGATACAACACAACACTACATAAAGAGATACAACACAACACTACATAAAGAGAGACAACACAACACTACATAAAGAGAGACAACACAACACTACATAAAGAGAGACAACACAACACTACATAAAGAGATACAACACAACACTACATAAAGAGATACAACACACAACACTACATAAAGAGAGACAACACAACACTACATAAAGAGAGACAACACAACACTACATAAAGAGAGACAACACTACATAAAGAGATACAACACAACACTACATAAAGAGATACAACACAACACTACATAAAGAGATACAACACTACACTACATAAAGAGAGACAACACTACATAAAGAGATACAACACAACACTACATAAAGAGATACAACACAACACTACATAAAGAGATACAACACTACACTACATAAAGAGAGACAACACTACATAAAGAGATACAACACAACACTACATAAAGAGATACAACACAACACTACATAAAGAGATACAACACTACACTACATAAAGAGAGACAACACTACATAAAGAGATACAACACAACACTACATAAAGAGAGACAACACTACATAAAGAGATACAACACAACACTACATAAAGAGAGACAACACTACATAAAGAGATACAACACAACACTACATAAAGAGAGACAACACTACATAAAGAGATACAACACAACACTACATAAAGAGATACAACACAACACTACATAAAGAGAGACAACACTACATAAAGAGATACAACACAACACTACATAAAGAGATACAACACTACACTACATAAAGAGAGACAACACTACATAAAGAGATACAACACAACACTACATAAAGAGATACAACACAACACTACATAAAGAGAGACAACACTACATAAAGAGATACAACACTACATAAAGAGATACAACACTACATAAAGAGATACAACACAACACTACATAAAGAGATACAACACTACACTACATAAAGAGATACAACACAACACTACATAAAGAGAGACAACACAACACTACATAAAGAGATACACCACAACACTACATAAAGAGAGACAACACAACACTACATAAAGAGAGACACCACAACACTACATAAAGAGAGACAACACAACACTACATAAAGAGAGACACCACAACACTACATAAAGAGATACACCACAACACTACATAAAGAGAGACACCACAACACTACATAAAGAGATACACCACAACACTACATAAAGAGAGACAACACAACACTACATAAAGAGAGACAACACAACACTACATAAAGAGATACACCACAACACTACATAAAGAGAGACAACACAACACTACATAAAGAGATACAACACAACACTACATAAAGAGAGACAACACAACACTACATAAAGAGAGACAACACAACACTACATAAAGAGAGACAACACAACACTACATAAAGAGATACAACACAACACTACATAAAGAGATACAACACAACACTACATAAAGAGAGACAACACAACACTACATAAAGAGAGACAACACAACACTACATAAAGAGAGACAACACAACACTACATAAAGAGATACACCACAACACTACATAAAGAGAGACAACACAACACTACATAAAGAGAGACAACACAACACTACATAAAGAGATTGAACTCTGCAGCAGGAGGAACCGCAGCAGGAGGAACCGCAGCAGGAGGATCCGCAGCAGGAGGATCCGCAGCAGGAGGAAACGCAGCAGGAGGAACCGCAGCAGGAGGAACCGCAGCAGGAGGATCCGCAGCAGGAGGAACCAGCAGCAGGAGGAACCGCAGCAGGAGGAGCCGCAGCAGGACGAACTGCAGCAGGAGGAACTGCAGCAGGAGGAACCGCAGCAGGAGGAACCGCAGCAGGAGGAGCCGCAGCAGGAGGACCCGCAGCAGGAGGACCCGCAGCAGGAGGATCCGCAGCAGGAGGACCCGCAGCAGGTTACTGTCAGACGTTGCTGATTTGTAGCCACTGTCAAGTGTGCTCCCTCTCAGGCCTCTAGGTCACCAGGCTGCTCGTTATGGAGCACACCTGTCAACATCGTTACGCGCATCTACGCATCGTCAGACTCACCTGGACTCCATCACCTCCCTCTTTTACCTTCCCTATATATGTCACTTCCTTTTGGGCTCCTTCCCCAGGTGTCATTGTTTTTGTTTCCTGTCTGTGTGCTGTTAGTGGTTCCTGTCTGTGTGATGTTAGTGTTTCCTGTCTGTGTGCTGTTCCTGTCTGTGTGCTGTTAGTGTTTCCTGTCTGTGTGCTGTTAGTGTTTCCTGTCTGTGTGCTGTTAGTGGTTCCTGTCTGTGTGCTGTTCCTGTCTGTGTGCTGTTAGTGGTTCCTGTCTGTGTGTTGTTAGTGGTTCCTGTCTGTGTGCTGTTAGTGTTTCCTGTCTGTGTGCTGTTAGTGGTTCCTGTCTGTGTGCTGTTAGTGGTTCCTGTCTGTGTGCTGTTATTGTTTCCTGTCTGTGTGCTGTTAGTGGTTCCTGTCTGTGTGCTGTTAGTGTTTCCTGTCTGTGTGCTGTTAGTGTTTCCTGTCTGTGTGCTGTTCCTGTCTGTGTGCTGTTAGTGGTTCCTGTCTGTGTGCTGTTAGTGTTTCCTGTCTGTGTGCTGTTAGTGGTTCCTGTCTGTGTGCTGTTCCTGTCTGTGTGCTGTTAGTGGTTCCTGTCTGTGTGCTGTTAGTGGTTCCTGTCTGTGTGCTGTTAGTGTTTCCTGTCTGTGTGCTGTTGGTGTTTCCTGTCTGTGTGCTGTTATTGTTTCCTGTCTGTGTGCTGTTAGTGTTTCCTGTCTGTGTGCTGTTAGTGTTTCTTGTCTGTGTGCTGTTAGTGTTTCCTGTCTGTGTGCTGTTAGTGTTTCCTGTCTGTGTGCTGTTAGTGGTTCCTGTCTGTGTGCTGTTCCTGTCTGTGTGCTGTTAGTGTTTCCTGTCTGTGTGCTGTTAGTGTTTCCTGTCTGTGTGCTGTTAGTGTTTCCTGTCTGTGTGCTGTTCCTGTCTGTGTGCTGTTAGTGTTTCATGTCTGTGTGCTGTTAGTGGTTCCTGTCTGTGTGCTGTTCCTGTCTGTGTGCTGTTAGTGGTTCCTGTCTGTGTGCTGTTAGTGTTTCCTGTCTGTGTTCTGTTAGTGTTTCCTGTCTGTGTGCTGTTCCTGTCTGTGTGCTGTTAGTGGTTCCTGTCTGTGTGCTGTTAGTGTTTCCTGTCTGTGTGCTGTTAGTGTTTCCTGTCTGTGTGCTGTTAGTGTTTCCTGTCTGTGTGCTGTTAGTGTTTCCTGTCTGTGTGCTGTTAGTGTTTCCTGTCTGTGTGCTGTTAGTGTTTCCTGTCTGTGTGCTGTTCCTGTCTGTGTGCTGTTAGTGGTTCCTGTCTGTGTGTTGTTAGTGGTTCCTGTTTGTGTGCTGTTAGTGTTTCCTGTCTGTGTGCTGTTAGTGGTTCCTGTCTGTGTGCTGTTAGTGGTTCCTGTCTGTGTGCTGTTAGTGTTTCCTGTCTGTGTGCTGTTAGTGTTTCCTGTCTGTGTGCTGTTAGTGTTTCCTGTCTGTGTGCTGTTAGTGTTTCCTGTCTGTGTGCTGTTAGTGTTTCCTGTCTGTGTGCTGTTCCTGTCTGTGTGCTGTTAGTGGTTCCTGTCTGTGTGTTGTTAGTGGTTCCTGTCTGTGTGCTGTTCCTGTCTGTGTGCTGTTAGTGGTTCCTGTCTGTGTGCTGTTAGTGGTTCCTGTCTGTGTGCTGTTAATGTTTCCTGTCTGTGTGCTGTTAGTGGTTCCTGTCTGTGTGCTGTTAGTGTTTCCTGTCTGTGTGCTGTTAGTGGTTCCTGTCTGTGTGCTGTTCCTGTCTGTGTGCTGTTAGTGGTTCCTGTCTGTGTGCTGTTAGTGGTTCCTGTCTGTGTGCTGTTAGTGGTTCCTGTCTGTGTGCTGTTAGTGTTTCCTGTCTGTGTGCTGTTAGTGGTTCCTGTCTGTGTGCTGTTCCTGTCTGTGTGCTGTTAGTGGTTCCTGTCTGTGTGCTGTTAGTGGTTCCTGTCTGTGTGCTGTTAGTGTTTCCTGTCTGTGTGCTGTTAGTGGTTCCTGTCTGTGTGCTGTTAGTGGTTCCTGTCTGTGTGCTGTTAGTGTTTCCTGTCTGTGTGCTGTTAGTGGTTCCTGTCTGTGTGCTGTTCCTGTCTGTGTGCTGTTAGTGGTTCCTGTCTGTGTGCTGTTCCTGTCTGTGTGGTGTTAGTGGTTCCTGTCTGTGTGCTGTTAGTGTTTCCTGTCTGTGTGCTGTTAGTGGTTCCTGTCTGTGTGCTGTTAGTGTTTCCTGTCTGTGTGCTTTTAGTGGTTCCTGTCTGTGTGCTGTTAGTGGTTCCTGTCTGTGTGCTGTTAGTGTTTCCTGTCTGTGTGCTGTTAGTGGTTCCTGTTTGTGTGCTGTTAGTGGTTCCTGTCTGTGTGCTGTTAGTGTTTCCTGTCTGTGTGCTGTTAGTGTTTCCTGTCTGTGTGCTGTTAGTGGTTCCTGTTTGTGTGCTGTTAGTGGTTCCTGTCTGTGTGCTGTTAGTGGTTCCTGTCTGTGTGCTGTTAGTGTTTCCTGTCTGTGTGCTGTTAGTGGTTCCTGTTTGTGTGCTGTTAGTGGTTCCTGTCTGTGTGCTGTTAGTGTTTCCTGTCTGTGTGCTTTTAGTGGTTCCTGTCTGTGTGCTGTTAGTGGTTCCTGTCTGTGTGCTGTTAGTGTTTCCTGTCTGTGTGCTGTTAGTGGTTCCTGTCTGTGTGCTGTTAGTGTTTCCTGTCTGTGTGCTGTTAGTGGTTCCTGTCTGTGTGCTGTTCCTGTCTGTGTGCTGTTAGTGGTTCCTGTCTGTGTGCTGTTCCTGTCTGTGTGGTGTTAGTGGTTCCTGTCTGTGTGCTGTTAGTGTTTCCTGTCTGTGTGCTGTTAGTGGTTCCTGTCTGTGTGCTGTTAGTGTTTCCTGTCTGTGTGCTTTTAGTGGTTCCTGTCTGTGTGCTGTTAGTGGTTCCTGTCTGTGTGCTGTTAGTGTTTCCTGTCTGTGTGCTGTTAGTGGTTCCTGTTTGTGTGCTGTTAGTGGTTCCTGTCTGTGTGCTGTTAGTGTTTCCTGTCTGTGTGCTGTCAGTGGTTCCTGTTTATGTATTATGTTCCGTGTTCATCGTTACATAGGGGATAGAGTGAGACCCTAAACCCTTGCTAGGGTGATGGGGATAGAGTAAGACCCTAAACCCTTGCTATGGTGATGGGGATAGAGTAAGACCCTAAACCCTTGCTATGGTGATGGGGATAGAGTAAGACCCTAAACCCTTGCTATGGTGATGGGGATAGAGTAAGACCCTAAACCCTTGCTAGGGTGATGGGGATAGAGTAAGACCCTAAACCCTTGCTATGGTGATGGGGATAGAGTAAGACCCTAAACCCTTGCTATGGTGATGGGGATAGAGTAAGACCCTAAACCCTTGCTATGGTGATGGGGATAGAGTAAGACCCTAAACCCTTGCTATGGTGATGGGGATAGAGTAAGACCCTAAACCCTTGCTATGGTGATGGGGATAGAGTAAGACCCTAAACCCTTGCTAGGGTGATGGGGATAGAGTAAGACCCTAAACCCTTGCTAGGGTGATGGGGATAGAGTAAGACCCTAAACCCTTGCTATGGTGATGGGGATAGAGTAAGACCCTAAACCCTTGCTAGGGTGATGGGGATAGAGTAAGGCCCTAAACCCTTGCTAGGGTGATGGGGATAGAGTAAGACCCTAAACCCTTGCTAGGGTGATGGGGATAGAGTAAGACCCTAAACCCTTGCTAGGGTGATGGGGATAGAGTAAGGCCCTAAACCCTTGCTAGGGTGATGGGGATAGAGTAAGGCCCTAAACCCTTGCTAGGGTGATGGGGATAGAGTAAGACCCTAAACCCTTGCTAGGGTGATGGGGATAGAGTAAGACCCTAAACCCTTGCTAGGGTGATGGGGATAGAGTAAGACCCTAAACCCTTGCTATAGTGATGGGGATAGAGTAAGACCCTAAACCCTTGCTAGGGTGATGGGGATAGAGTAAGACCCTAAACCCTTGCTATGGTGATGGGGATAGAGTAAGACCCTAAACCCTTGCTAGGGTGATGGGGATAGAGTAAGACCCTAAACCCTTGCTAGGGTGATGGGGATAGAGTAAGACCCTCAACCCTTGCTATGGTGATGGGGATAGAGTAAGACCCTAAACCCTTGCTAGGGTGATGGGGATAGAGTAAGACCCTAAACCCTTGCTATAGTGATGGGGATAGAGTAAGACCCTAAACCCTTGCTATGGTGAAGGGGATAGAGTAAGACCCTAAACCCTTGCTATGGTGATGGGGATAGAGTAAGACCCTAAACCCTTGCTAGGGTGATGGGGATAGAGTAAGACCCTAAACCCTTGCTATGGTGATGGGGATAGAGTAAGACCCTAAACCCTTGCTAGGGTGATGGGGATAGAGTAAGACCCTAAACCCTTGCTATGGTGATGGGGATAGAGTAAGGCCCTAAACCCTTGCTATGGTGATGGGGATAGAGTAAGACCCTAAACCCTTGCTATGGTGATGGGGATAGAGTAAGGTCCTAAACCCTTGCTATGGTGATGGGGATAGAGTAAGCCCCTTAACCCTTGCTAGGGTGATGGGGATAGAGTAAGACCCTAAACCCTTGCTGGGGTGATGGGGATAGAGTAAGACCCTAAACCCTTGCTAGGGTGATGGGGATAGAGTAAGACCCTAAACCCTTGCTAGGGTGATGGGGATAGACTAAGACCCTAAACCCTTGCTAGGGTGATGGGGATAGAGTAAGACCCTAAACCCTTGCTAGGGTGATGGGGATAGAGTAAGACCCTAAACCCTTGCTAGGGTGATGGGGATAGAGTAAGACCCTAAACCCTTGCTAGGGTGATGGGGATAGAGTAAGACCCTAAACCCTTGCTAGGGTGATGGGGATAGAGTAAGACCCTAAACCCTTGCTATGGTGATGGGGATAGAGTAAGACCCTAAACCCTTGCTAGGGTGATGGGGATAGAGTAAGACCCTAAACCCTTGCTAGGGTGATGGGGATAGAGTAAGACCCTAAACCCTTGCTAGGGTGATGGGGATAGAGTAAGACCCTAAACCCTTGCTAGGGTGATGGGGATAGAGTAAGACCCTAAACCCTTGCTATGGTGATGGGGATAGAGTAAGGCCCTAAACCCTTGCTATAGTGATGGGGATAGAGTAAGGCCCTAAACCCTTGCTATAGTGATGGGGATAGAGTAAGGCCCTAAACCCTTGCTATGGTGATGGGGATAGAGTAAGACCCTAAACCCTTGCTATGGTGATGGGGATAGAGTAAGACCCTAAACCCTTGCTAGGGTGATGGGGATAGAGTAAGACCCTAAACCCTTGCTATGGTGATGGGGATAGAGTAAGACCCTAAACCCTTGCTATGGTGATGGGGATAGAGTAAGACCCTAAACCCTTGCTAGGGTGATGGGGATAGAGTAAGACCCTAAACCCTTGCTATGGTGATGGGGATAGAGTAAGACCCTAAACCCTTGCTATGGTGATGGGGATAGAGTAAGACCCTAAACCCTTGCTAGGGTGATGGGGATAGAGTAAGGATCTAAACCCTTGCTATGGTGATGGGGATAGAGTAAGACCCTAAACCCTTGCTATGGTGATGGGGATAGAGTAAGACCCTAAACCCTTGCTAGGGTGATGGGGATAGAGTAAGGATCTAAACCCTTGCTAGGGTGATGGGGATAGAGTAAGACCCTAAACCCTTGCTATGGTGATGGGGATAGAGTAAGACCCTAAACCCTTGCTATGGTGATGGGGATAGAGTGAGACCCTAAACCCTTGCTAGGGTGATGGGGATAGAGTAAGACCCTAAACCCTTGCTATGGTGATGGGGATAGAGTAAGGATCTAAACCCTTGCTATGGTGATGGGGATAGAGTAAGACCCTAAACCCTTGCTATGGTGATGGTGATGGGGATAGAGTAAGACCCTAAACCCTTGCTAGGTTGATGGGGATAGAGTAAGACCCTAAACCCTTGCTAGGGTGATGGGGATAGAGTAAGGATCTAAACCCTTGCTAGGGTGATGGGGATAGAGTAAGGATCTAAACCCTTGCTATGGTGATGGGGATAGAGTAAGACCCTAAACCCTTGCTATGGTGATGGGGATATAGTAAGGATCTAAACCCTTGCTATGGTGATGGGGATAGAGTAAGACCCTAACCCCTTGCTAGGGTGATGGTGATGGGGATAGAGTAAGACCCTAAACCCTTGCTATGGTGATGGGGATAGAGTAAGGATCTAAACCCTTGCTATGGTGATGGGGATAGAGTAAGACCCTAAACCCTTGCTATGGTGATGGGATAGAGTAAGACCCTAAACCCTTGCTAGGGTGATGGGGATAGAGTAAGACCCTAAACCCTTGCTATGGTGATGGGGATAGAGTAAGACCCTAAACCCTTGCTAGGGTGATGGTGATAGAATAAGACCCTAAACCCTTGTTAGGGTGATGGGGATAGAGTAAGACCCTAAACCCTTGCTAGGGTGATGGGGATAGAGTAAGACCCTAAACCCTTGCTAGGGTGATGGGGATAGAGTAAGACCCTAAACCCTTGCTAGGGTGATGGTGATAGAGTAAGACCCTAAACCCTTGCTATGGTGATGGGGATAGAGTAAGACCCTAAACCCTTGCTATGGTGATGGGGATAGAGTAAGACCCTAAACCCTTGCTATGGTGATGGGGATAGAGTAAGACCCTAAACCCTTGCTATTTTGATGGGGATAGAGTAAGACCCTAAACCCTTGCTGTGGTGATGGGGATAGAGTAAGACCCTAAACCCTTGCTATGGTGATGGGGATAGAGTAAGACCCTAAACCCTTGCTATGGTGATGGGGATAGAGTAAGACCCTAAACCCTTGCTATGGTGATGGGGATAGAGTAAGACCCTAAACCCTTGCTATGGTGATGGGGATAGAGTAAGACCCTAAACCCTTGCTATGGTGATGGGGATAGAGTGAGACCCTAAACCCTTGCTATGGTGATGGGGATAGAGTAAGGCCCTAAACCCTTGCTAGGGTGATGGGGATAGAGTAAGACCCTAAACCCTTGCTAGGGTGATGGTGATAGAGTAAGACCCTAAACCCTTGCTATGGTGATGGGGATAGAGTAAGACCCTAAACCCTTGCTATAGTGATGGGGATAGAGTAAGGCCCTAAACCCTTGCTAGGGTGATGGGGATAGAGTAAGACCCTAAACCCTTGCTATGGTGATGGGGATAGAGTAAGACCCTAAACCCTTGCTATGGTGATGGGGATAGAGTAAGACCCTAAACCCTTGCTATAGTGATGGGGATAGAGTAAGACCCTAAACCCTTGCTATAGTGATGGGGATAGAGTAAGACCCTAAACCCTTGCTATGGTGATGGTGATGGGGATAGAGTAAGACCCTAAACCCTTGCTAGGGTGATGGGGATAGAGTAAGACCCTAAACCCTTGTTATGGTGATGGGGATAGAGTAAGACCCTAAACCCTTGCTAGGGTGATGGGGATAGCGTAAGACCCTAAACCCTTGCTAGGGTGATGGGGATAGAGTAAGACCCTAAACCCTTGCTAGGGTGATGGGGATAGAGTAAGACCCTAAACCCTTGCTAGGGTGATGGGGATAGCGTAAGACGCTAAACCCTTGCTAGGGTGATGGGGATAGCGTAAGACCCTAAACCCTTGCTAGGGAGATGGGGATAGAGTAAGACCCTAAACCCTTGCTAGGGTGATGGGGATAGCGTAAGACCCTAAACCCTTGCTAGGGTGATGGGGATAGAGTAAGACCCTAAACCCTTGCTATGGTGATGGGGATAGAGTAAGACCCTAAACCCTTGCTAGGGTGATGGGGATAGAGTAAGGCCCTAAACCCTTGCTAGGGTGATGGGGATAGCGTAAGACCCTAAACCCTTGCTAGGGTGATGGGGATAGAGTAAGACCCTAAACCCTTGCTATGGTGATGGGGATAGAGTAAGACCCTAAACCCTTGCTAGGGTGATGGGGATAGAGTAAGACCCTAAACCCTTGCTATGGTGATGGTGATAGAGTAAGGCCCTAAACCCTTGCTAGGGTGATGGGGATAGAGTAAGACCCTAAACCCTTGTTATGGTGATGGGGATAGAGTAAGACCCTAAACCCTTGCTATGGTGATGGTGATAGAGTAAGGCCCTAAACCCTTGCTAGGGTGATGGGGATAGAGTAAGACCCTAAACCCTTGCTAGGGTGATGGGGATAGAGTAAGGCCCTAAACCCTTGCTATGGTGATGGGGATAGAGTAAGACCCTAAACCCTTGCTATGGTGATGGGGATAGAGTAAGGATCTAAACCCTTGCTATGGTGATGGGGATAGAGTAAGACCCTAAACCCTTGCTATGGTGATGGGGATAGAGTAAGACCCTAAACCCTTGCTATGGTGATGGGGATAGAGTAAGACCCTAAACCCTTGCTATGGTGATGGGGATAGAGTAAGGCCATAAACCCTTGCTATGGTGATGGGGATAGAGTAAGACCCTAAACCCTTGCTATGGTGATGGGGATAGAGTAAGACCCTAAACCCTTGCTATGGTGATGGGGATAGAGTAAGACCCTAAACCCTTGCTATGGTGATGGGGATAGAGTAAGACCCTAAACCCTTGCTATGGTGATGGGGATAGAGTAAGACCCTAAACCCTTGCTAGGGTGATGGGGATAGAGTAAGACCCTAAACCCTTGCTATGGTGTTGGGGATAGAGTAAGGCCCTAAACCCTTGCTAGGGTGATGGGGATAGAGTGAGACCCTAAACCCTTGCTAGGGTGATGGGGATAGAGTAAGACCCTAAACCCTTGCTATGGTGATGGTGATGGGGATAGAGTAAGACCCTAAACCCTTGCTATGGTGATGGTGATGGGGATAGAGTAAGGCCATAAACCCTTGCTAGGGTGATGGGGATAGAGTGAGACCCTAAACCCTTGCTAGGGTGATGGGGATAGAGTAAGACCCTAAACCCTTGCTATGGTGATGGTGATGGGGATAGAGTAAGACCCTAAACCCTTGCTAGGGTGATGGGGATAGCGTAAGACCCTAAACCCTTGCTATGGTGATGGGGATAGAGTAAGACCCTAAACCCTTGTTATGGTGATGGGGATAGAGTAAGACCCTAAACCCTTGCTATGGTGATGGGGATAGAGTAAGACCCTAAACCCTTGCTATGGTGATGGGGATAGAGTAAGACCCTAAACCCTTGCTAGGGTGATGGGGATAGAGTAAGACCCTAAACCCTTGCTATGGTGATGGGGATAGAGTAAGACCCTAAACCCTTGCTATGGTGTTGGGGATAGAGTAAGACCCTAAACCCTTGCTAGGGTGATGGGGATAGAGTAAGACCCTAAACCCTTGCTATGGTGATGGGGATAGAGTAAGACCCTAAACCCTTGCTAGGGTGATGGGGATAGAGTAAGGCCCTAAACCCTTGCTAGGGTGATGGGGATAGCGTAAGACCCTAAACCCTTGCTAGGGTGATGGGGATAGAGTAAGACCCTAAACCCTTGCTAGGGTGATGGGGATAGATTAAGACCCTAAACCCTTGCTATGGTGATGGGGATAGAGTAAGACCCTAAACCCTTGCTATGGTGATGGGGATAGAGTAAGACCCTAAACCCTTGCTAGGGTGATGGGGATAGAGTAAGACCCTAAACCCTTGCTATGGTGATGGGGATAGAGTAAGACCCTAAACCCTTGCTAGGGTGATGGGGATAGAGTAAGGCCCTAAACCCTTGCTAGGGTGATGGGGATAGAGTAAGACCCTAAACCCTTGCTATGGTGATGGGGATAGAGTAAGACCCTAAACCCTTGCTATGGTGATGGGGATAGAGTAAGACCCTAAACCCTTGCTAGGGTGATGGGGATAGGGATAGAGTAAGACCCTAAACCCTTGCTATGGTGATGGGGATAGAGTAAGACCCTAAACCCTTGCTATGGTGATGGGGATAGAGTAAGACCCTAAACCCTTGCTATGGTGATGGGGATAGAGTGAGACCCTAAACCCTTGCTATGGTGAGGGGATAGAGTAAGGCCCTAAACCCTTGCTATGGTGATGGGGATAGAGTAAGACCCTAAACCCTTGCTATGGTGATGGGGATAGAGTAAGACCCTAAACCCTTGCTATGGTGATGGGGATAGAGTAAGGCCCTAAACCCTTGCTATGGTGATGGGGATAGAGTAAGGCCCTAAACCCTTGCTAGGGTGATGGTGATAGAGTAAGACCCTAAACCCTTGCTATGGTGATGGGGATAGAGTAAGACCCTAAACCCTTGCTATGGTGATGGGGATAGAGTAAGGCCCTAAACCCTTGCTATGGTGATGGGGATAGAGTAAGGCCCTAAACCCTTGCTAGGGTGATGGGGATAGAGTAAGACCCTAAACCCTTGCTATGGTGATGGGGATAGAGTAAGACCCTAAACCCTTGCTATGGTGATGGTGATGGGGATAGAGTAAGGCCCTAAACCCTTGCTATAGTGATGGGGATAGAGTAAGACCCTAAACCCTTGCTATGGTGATGGGGATAGAGTAAGGATCTAAACCCTTGCTATGGTGATGGGGATAGAGTAAGACCCTAAACCCTTGCTATGGTGATGGGGATAGAGTAAGACCCTAAACCCTTGCTATGGTGATGGGGATAGAGTAAGACCCTAAACCCTTGCTATGGTGATGGGGATAGAGTAAGACCCTAAACCCTTGCTATAGTGATGGGGATAGAGTAAGACCCTAAACCCTTGCTATGGTGATGGGGATAGAGTAAGACCCTAAACCCTTGCTATAGTGATGGGGATAGAGTAAGACCCTAAACCCTTGCTATAGTGATGGGGATAGAGTAAGACCCTAAACCCTTGCTATGGTGATGGGGATAGAGTAAGGATCTAAACCCTTGCTATGGTGATGGGGATAGAGTAAGACCCTAAACCCTTGCTATAGTGATGGGGATAGAGTAAGACCCTAAACCCTTGCTATGGTGATGGGGATAGAGTGAGACCCTAAACCCTTGCTATGGTGAGGGGATAGAGTAAGGCCCTAAACCCTTGCTAGGGTGATGGGGATAGAGTAAGACCCTAAACCCTTGCTATGGTGATGGGGATAGAGTAAGACCCTAAACCCTTGCTATGGTGATGGGGATAGAGTAAGACCCTAAACCCTTGCTATGGTGATGGTGATGGGGATAGAGTAAGGCCATAAACCCTTGCTATAGTGATGGGGATAGAGTAAGACCCTAAACCCTTGCTATAGTGATGGGGATAGAGTAAGGCCCTAAACCCTTGCTAGGGTGATGGGGATAGAGTAAGACCCTAAACCCTTGCTATGGTGATGGGGATAGAGTAAGACCCTAAACCCTTGCTAGGGTGATGGTGATAGAGTAAGACCCTAAACCCTTGTTATGGTGATGGGGATAGAGTAAGACCCTAAACCCTTGCTATGGTGATGGGGATAGAGTAAGACCCTAAACCCTTGTTATGGTGATGGGGATAGAGTAAGACCCTAAACCCTTGTTATGGTGATGGGGATAGAGTAAGACCCTAAACCCTTGCTATGGTGATGGGGATAGAGTAAGACCCTAAACCCTTGCTAGGGTGATGGGGATAGAGTAAGACCCTAAACCCTTGCTATGGTGATGGGGATAGAGTAAGACCCTAAACCCTTGCTATGGTGTTGGGGATAGAGTAAGACCCTAAACCCTTGCTAGGGTGATGGGGATAGAGTAAGACCCTAAACCCTTGCTATGGTGATGGGGATAGAGTAAGACCCTAAACCCTTGCTAGGGTGATGGGGATAGAGTAAGGCCCTAAACCCTTGCTAGGGTGATGGGGATAGCGTAAGACCCTAAACCCTTGCTAGGGTGATGGGGATAGAGTAAGACCCTAAACCCTTGCTAGGGTGATGGGGATAGATTAAGACCCTAAACCCTTGCTATGGTGATGGGGATAGAGTAAGACCCTAAACCCTAGCTATGGTGATGGGGATAGAGTAAGACCCTAAACCCTTGCTAGGGTGATGGGGATAGAGTAAGACCCTAAACCCTTGCTATGGTGATGGGGATAGAGTAAGACCCTAAACCCTTGCTAGGGTGATGGGGATAGAGTAAGGCCCTAAACCCTTGCTAGGGTGATGGGGATAGCGTAAGACCCTAAACCCTTGCTAGGGTGATGGGGATAGAGTAAGACCCTAAACCCTTGCTATGGTGATGGGGATAGAGTAAGACCCTAAACCCTTGCTAGGGTGATGGGGATAGAGTAAGACCCTAAACCCTTGCTATGGTGATGGGGATAGAGTAAGACCCTAAACCCTTGCTATGGTGATGGGGATAGAGTAAGACCCTAAACCCTTGCTAGGGTGATGGGGATAGAGTAAGACCCTAAACCCTTGCTATGGTGATGGGGATAGAGTAAGACCCTAAACCCTTGCTAGGGTGATGGGGATAGAGTAAGACCCTAAACCCTTGCTATGGTGATGGGGATAGAGTAAGACCCTAAACCCTTGCTATGGTGATGGTGATAGAGTAAGGTCCTAAACCCTTGCTATGGTGATGGGGATAGAGTAAGACCCTAAACCCTTGCTAGGGTGATGGGGATAGAGTAAGGATCTAAACCCTTGCTAGGGTGATGGGGATAGAGTAAGACCCTAAACCCTTGCTATGGTGATGGGGATAGAGTAAGGATCTAAACCCTTGCTATGGTGATGGGGATAGAGTAAGGATCTAAACCCTTGCTATGGTGATGGGGATAGAGTAAGGATCTAAACCCTTGCTATGGTGATGGGGATAGAGTAAGGATCTAAACCCTTGCTAGGGTGATGGGGATAGAGTAAGGATCTAAACCCTTGCTAGGGTGATGGGGATAGAGTAAGACCCTAAACCCTTGCTATGGTGATGGGGATAGAGTAAGGATCTAAACCCTTGCTATGGTGATGGGGATAGAGTAAGGATCTAAACCCTTGCTAGGGTGATGGGGATAGAGTAAGGATCTAAACCCTTGCTATGGTGATGGGGATAGAGTAAGGATCTAAACCCTTGCTATGGTGATGGGGATAGAGTAAGGCCCTAAACCCTCGCTAGGGTGATGGGGATAGAGTAAGACCCTAAACCCTTGCTATGGTGATGGGGATAGAGTAAGGATCTAAACCCTTGCTAGGGTGATGGGGATAGAGTAAGACCCTAAACCCTTGCTATGGTGATGGGGATAGAGTAAGACCCTAAACCCTTGCTATGGTGATGGGGATAGAGTAAGACCCTAAACCCTTGCTAGGGTGATGGGGATAGAGTAAGGATCTAAACCCTTGCTAGGGTGATGGGGATAGAGTAAGGATCTAAACCCTTTGCTATGGTGATGGGGATAGAGTAAGACCCTAAACCCTTGCTATGGTGATGGGGATAGAGTAAGACCCTAAACCCTTGCTATAGTGATGGGGATAGAGTAAGGATCTAAACCCTTGCTATGGTGATGGGGATAGAGTAAGACCCTAAACCCTTGCTAGGGTGATGGGGATAGAGTAAGACCCTAAACCCTTGCTATAGTGATGTGGATAGAGTAAGACCCTAAACCCTTGCTATAGTGATGAGGATAGAGTAAGACCCTAAACCCTTGCTATAGTGATGTGGATAGAGTAAGACCCTAAACCCTTGCTATGGTGATGGAGATAGAGTAAGACCCTAAACCCTTGCTATAGTGATGTGGATAGAGTAAGACCCTAAACCCTTGCTATGGTGATGGGGATAGAGTAAGACCCTAAACCCTTGCTATAGTGATGTGGATAGAGTAAGACCCTAAACCCTTGCTATGGTGATGGAGATAGAGTAAGACCCTAAACCCTTGCTAGGGTGATGGGGATAGAGTAAGACCCTAAACCCTTGCTATGGTGATGGGGATAGAGTAAGACCCTAAACCCTTGCTAGGGTGATGGGGATAGAGTAAGACCCTAAACCCTTGCTATGGTGATGGGGATAGAGTAAGGCCCTAAACCCTTGCTATAGTGATGGGGATAGAGTAAGGCCCTAAACCCTTGCTATAGTGATGGGGATAGAGTAAGGCCCTAAACCCTTGCTATGGTGATGGGGATAGAGTAAGACCCTAAACCCTTGCTATGGTGATGGGGATAGAGTAAGACCCTAAACCCTTGCTAGGGTGATGGGGATAGAGTAAGACCCTAAACCCTTGCTATGGTGATGGGGATAGAGTAAGACCCTAAACCCTTGCTAGGGTGATGGGGATAGAGTAAGACCCTGAACCCTTGCTATGGTGATGGGGATAGAGTAAGACCCTAAACCCTTGCTATGGTGATGGGGATAGAGTAAGACCCTAAACCCTTGCTAGGGTGATGGGGATAGAGTAAGACCCTAAACCCTTGCTATGGTGATGGGGATAGAGTAAGACCCTAAACCCTTGCTATAGTGATGGGGATAGAGTAAGACCCTAAACCCTTGCTATGGTGATGGGGATAGAGTAAGACCCTAAACCCTTGCTAGGGTGATGGGGATAGAGTAAGACCCTAAACCCTTGCTATGGTGATGGGGATAGAGTAAGACCCTAAACCCTTGCTATGGTGATGGGGATAGAGTAAGGCCCTAAACCCTTGCTATGGTGATGGGGATAGAGTAAGACCCTAAACCCTTGCTATGGTGATGGGGATAGAGTAAGACCCTAAACCCTTGCTAGGGTGATGGGGATAGAGTAAGGATCTAAACCCTTGCTATGGTGATGGGGATAGAGTGAGACCCTAAACCCTTGCTATGGTGATGGGGATAGAGTAAGACCCTAAACCCTTGCTAGGGTGATGGTGATAGAGTAAGACCCTAAACCCTTGCTATGGTGAGGGGATAGAGTAAGACCCTAAACCCTTGCTATGGTGATGGTGATGGGGATAGAGTAAGGCCCTAAACCCTTGCTATGGTGATGGGGATAGAGTAAGACCCTAAACCCTTGCTATGGTGATGGGGATAGAGTAAGACCCTAAACCCTTGCTATGGTGATGGGGATAGAGTAAGACCCTAAACCCTTGCTATGGTGATGGTGATGGGGATAGAGTAAGGCCCTAAACCCTTGCTATAGTGATGGGGATAGAGTAAGACCCTAAACCCTTGCTATGGTGATGGGGATAGAGTAAGGATCTAAACCCTTGCTATGGTGATGGGGATAGAGTAAGGATCTAAACCCTTGCTATGGTGATGGGGATAGAGTAAGACCCTAAACCCTTGCTATAGTGATGGGGATAGAGTAAGACCCTAAACCCTTGCTATGGTGATGGGGATAGAGTAAGGATCTAAACCCTTGCTATGGTGATGGGGATAGAGTAAGACCCTAAACCCTTGCTATAGTGATGGGGATAGAGTAAGACCCTAAACCCTTGCTATGGTGATGGGGATAGAGTGAGACCCTAAACCCTTGCTATGGTGAGGGGATAGAGTAAGGCCCTAAACCCTTGCTAGGGTGATGGGGATAGAGTAAGACCCTAAACCCTTGCTATAGTGATGGGGATAGAGTAAGGCCCTAAACCCTTGCTATAGTGATGGGGATAGAGTAAGACCCTAAACCCTTGCTAGGGTGATGGGGATAGAGTAAGACCCTAAACCCTTGCTATGGTGATGGGGATAGAGTAAGACCCTAAACCCTTGCTAGGGTGATGGGGATAGAGTAAGACCCTAAACCCTTGCTATGGTGATGGGGATAGAGTAAGACCCTAAACCCTTGTTATGGTGATGGGGATAGAGTAAGACCCTAAACCCTTGTTATGGTGATGGGGATAGAGTAAGACCCTAAACCCTTGCTATGGTGATGGGGATAGAGTAAGACCCTAAACCCTTGCTAGGGTGATGGGGATAGAGTAAGACCCTAAACCCTTGCTATGGTGATGGGGATAGAGTAAGACCCTAAACCCTTGCTATGGTGTTGGGGATAGAGTAAGACCCTAAACCCTTGCTAGGGTGATGGGGATAGAGTAAGACCCTAAACCCTTGCTATGGTGATGGGGATAGAGTAAGACCCTAAACCCTTGCTAGGGTGATGGGGATAGAGTAAGGCCCTAAACCCTTGCTAGGGTGATGGGGATAGCGTAAGACCCTAAACCCTTGCTAGGGTGATGGGGATAGAGTAAGACCCTAAACCCTTGCTAGGGTGATGGGGATAGATTAAGACCCTAAACCCTTGCTATGGTGATGGGGATAGAGTAAGACCCTAAACCCTTGCTATGGTGATGGGGATAGAGTAAGACCCTAAACCCTTGCTAGGGTGATGGGGATAGAGTAAGACCCTAAACCCTTGCTATGGTGATGGGGATAGAGTAAGACCCTAAACCCTTGCTAGGGTGATGGGGATAGAGTAAGGCCCTAAACCCTTGCTAGGGTGATGGGGATAGCGTAAGACCCTAAACCCTTGCTAGGGTGATGGGGATAGAGTAAGACCCTAAACCCTTGCTATGGTGATGGGGATAGAGTAAGACCCTAAACCCTTGCTAGGGTGATGGGGATAGAGTAAGACCCTAAACCCTTGCTATGGTGATGGGGATAGAGTAAGACCCTAAACCCTTGCTATGGTGATGGGGATAGAGTAAGACCCTAAACCCTTGCTAGGGTGATGGGGATAGAGTAAGACCCTAAACCCTTGCTATGGTGATGGGGATAGAGTAAGACCCTAAACCCTTGCTAGGGTGATGGGGATAGAGTAAGACCCTAAACCCTTGCTATGGTGATGGGGATAGAGTAAGACCCTAAACCCTTGCTAGGGTGATGGGGATAGAGTAAGACCCTAAACCCTTGCTATGGTGATGGGGATAGAGTAAGGATCTAAACCCTTGCTAGGGTGATGGGGATAGAGTAAGACCCTAAACCCTTGCTATGGTGATGGGGATAGAGTAAGACCCTAAACCCTTGCTATGGTGATGGGGATAGAGTAAGACCCTAAACCCTTGCTAGGGTGATGGGGATAGAGTAAGACCCTAAACCCTTGCTATAGTGATGGGGATAGAGTAAGACCCTAAACCCTTGCTATAGTGATGGGGATAGAGTAAGGATCTAAACCCTTGCTATGGTGATGGGGATAGAGTAAGACCCTAAACCCTTGCTATAGTGATGGGGATAGAGTAAGACCCTAAACCCTTGCTATGGTGATGGGGATAGAGTAAGGATCTAAACCCTTGCTATGGTGATGGGGATAGAGTAAGGATCTAAACCCTTGCTAGGGTGATGGGGATAGAGTAAGACCCTAAACCCTTGCTATGGTGATGGGGATAGAGTAAGGATCTAAACCCTTGCTAGGGTGATGGGGATAGAGTAAGACCCTAAACCCTTGCTATGGTGATGGGGATAGAGTAAGGCCCTAAACCCTTGCTATGGTGATGGGGATAGAGTAAGACCCTAAACCCTTGCTATGGTGATGGGGATAGAGTAAGACCCTAAACCCTTGCTAGGGTGATGGGGATAGAGTAAGACCCTAAACCCTTGCTAGGGTGATGGGGATAGAGTTAGACCCTAAACCCTTGCTAGGGTGATGGGGATAGAGTTAGACCCTAAACCCTTGCTAGGGTGATGGGGATAGAGTAAGACCCTAAACCCTTGCTATGGTGATGGGGATAGAGTAAGACCCTAAACCCTTGCTAGGGTGATGGGGATAGAGTAAGACCCTAAACCCTTGCTATGGTGATGGGGATAGAGTAAGGCCCTAAACCCTTGCTATAGTGATGGGGATAGAGTAAGGCCCTAAACCCTTGCTATAGTGATGGGGATAGAGTAAGGCCCTAAACCCTTGCTATGGTGATGGGGATAGAGTAAGACCCTAAACCCTTGCTATGGTGATGGGGATAGAGTAAGACCCTAAACCCTTGCTAGGGTGATGGGGATAGAGTAAGACCCTAAACCCTTGCTATGGTGATGGGGATAGAGTAAGACCCTAAACCCTTGCTAGGGTGATGGGGATAGAGTAAGACCCTGAACCCTTGCTATGGTGATGGGGATAGAGTAAGACCCTAAACCCTTGCTAGGGTGATGGGGATAGAGTAAGACCCTAAACCCTTGCTATGGTGATGGGGATAGAGTAAGACCCTAAACCCTTGCTATGGTGATGGGGATAGAGTAAGGCCCTAAACCCTTGCTAGGGTGATGGGGATAGAGTAAGACCCTAAACCCTTGCTATGGTGATGGGGATAGAGTAAGACCCTAAACCCTTGCTAGGGTGATGGGGATAGAGTAAGGCCCTAAACCCTTGCTATGGTGATGGGGATAGAGTAAGGCCCTAAACCCTTGCTATGGTGATGGGGATAGAGTAAGGATCTAAACCCTTGCTAGGGTGATGGGGATAGAGTAAGGATCTAAACCCTTGCTAGGGTGATGGGGATAGAGTAAGGCCCTAAACCCTTGCTATGGTGATGGGGATAGAGTAAGGATCTAAACCCTTGCTAGGGTGATGGGGATAGAGTAAGACCCTAAACCCTTGCTATAGTGATGGGGATAGAGTTAGACCCTAAACCCTTGCTAGGGTGATGGGGATAGAGTAAGGCCCTAAACCCTTGCTATGGTGATGGGGATAGAGTAAGGCCCTAAACCCTTGCTATGGTGATGGGGATAGAGTAAGACCCTAAACCCTTGCTATGGTGATGGGGATAGAGTAAGACCCTAAACCCTTGCTAGGGTGATGGGGATAGAGTAAGACCCTAAACCCTTGCTAGGGTGATGGGGATAGAGTAAGACCCTAAACCCTTGCTATGGTGATGGGGATAGAGTAAGACCCTAAACCCTTGTTATGGTGATGGGGATAGAGTAAGACCCTAAACCCTTGTTATGGTGATGGGGATAGAGTAAGACCCTAAACCCTTGCTATGGTGATGGGGATAGAGTAAGACCCTAAACCCTTGCTAGGGTGATGGGGATAGAGTAAGACCCTAAACCCTTGCTATGGTGATGGGGATAGAGTAAGACCCTAAACCCTTGCTATGGTGATGGGGATAGAGTAAGACCCTAAACCCTTGCTATGGTGTTGGGGATAGAGTAAGACCCTAAACCCTTGCTAGGGTGATGGGGATAGAGTAAGACCCTAAACCCTTGCTATGGTGATGGGGATAGAGTAAGACCCTAAACCCTTGCTAGGGTGATGGGGATAGAGTAAGGCCCTAAACCCTTGCTAGGGTGATGGGGATAGCGTAAGACCCTAAACCCTTGCTAGGGTGATGGGGATAGAGTAAGACCCTAAACCCTTGCTAGGGTGATGGGGATAGATTAAGACCCTAAACCCTTGCTATGGTGATGGGGATAGAGTAAGACCCTAAACCCTTGCTATGGTGATGGGGATAGAGTAAGACCCTAAACCCTTGCTAGGGTGATGGGGATAGAGTAAGACCCTAAACCCTTGCTATGGTGATGGGGATAGAGTAAGACCCTAAACCCTTGCTAGGGTGATGGGGATAGAGTAAGGCCCTAAACCCTTGCTAGGGTGATGGGGATAGCGTAAGACCCTAAACCCTTGCTAGGGTGATGGGGATAGAGTAAGACCCTAAACCCTTGCTATGGTGATGGGGATAGAGTAAGACCCTAAACCCTTGCTAGGGTGATGGGGATAGAGTAAGACCCTAAACCCTTGCTATGGTGATGGGGATAGAGTAAGACCCTAAACCCTTGCTATGGTGATGGGGATAGAGTAAGACCCTAAACCCTTGCTAGGGTGATGGGGATAGAGTAAGACCCTAAACCCTTGCTATGGTGATGGGGATAGAGTAAGACCCTAAACCCTTGCTAGGGTGATGGGGATAGAGTAAGACCCTAAACCCTTGCTATGGTGATGGGGATAGAGTAAGACCCTAAACCCTTGCTAGGGTGATGGGGATAGAGTAAGACCCTAAACCCTTGCTATGGTGATGGGGATAGAGTAAGGATCTAAACCCTTGCTAGGGTGATGGGGATAGAGTTAGACCCTAAACCCTTGCTAGGGTGATGGGGATAGAGTTAGACCCTAAACCCTTGCTAGGGTGATGGGGATAGAGTAAGACCCTAAACCCTTGCTATGGTGATGGGGATAGAGTAAGACCCTAAACCCTTGCTAGGGTGATGGGGATAGAGTAAGACCCTAAACCCTTGCTATGGTGATGGGGATAGAGTAAGACCCTAAACCCTTGCTATAGTGATGGGGATAGAGTAAGACCCTAAACCCTTGCTATGGTGATGGGGATAGAGTAAGACCCTAAACCCTTGCTAGGGTGATGGGGATAGAGTAAGACCCTAAACCCTTGCTATGGTGATGGGGATAGAGTAAGACCCTAAACCCTTGCTATGGTGATGGGGATAGAGTAAGGCCCTAAACCCTTGCTAGGGTGATGGGGATAGAGTAAGACCCTAAACCCTTGCTATGGTGATGGGGATAGAGTAAGACCCTAAACCCTTGCTAGGGTGATGGGGATAGAGTAAGGCCCTAAACCCTTGCTATGGTGATGGGGATAGAGTAAGGCCCTAAACCCTTGCTATGGTGATGGGGATAGAGTAAGGATCTAAACCCTTGCTAGGGTGATGGGGATAGAGTAAGGATCTAAACCCTTGCTAGGGTGATGGGGATAGAGTAAGGCCCTAAACCCTTGCTATGGTGATGGGGATAGAGTAAGGCCCTAAACCCTTGCTATGGTGATGGGGATAGAGTAAGGATCTAAACCCTTGCTAGGGTGATGGGGATAGAGTAAGACCCTAAACCCTTGCTATAGTGATGGGGATAGAGTTAGACCCTAAACCCTTGCTAGGGTGATGGGGATAGAGTAAGGCCCTAAACCCTTGCTATGGTGATGGGGATAGAGTAAGGCCCTAAACCCTTGCTATGGTGATGGGGATAGAGTAAGACCCTAAACCCTTGCTATGGTGATGGGGATAGAGTAAGACCCTAAACCCTTGCTATGGTGACGGGGATAGAGTAAGACCCTAAACCCTTGCTATGGTGATGGGGATAGAGTAAGACCCTAAACCCTTGCTAGGGTGATGGGGATAGAGTAAGGATCTAAACCCTTGCTATGGTGATGGGGATAGAGTAAGACCCTAAACCCTTGCTATGGTGATGGGGATAGAGTAAGACCCTAAACCCTTGCTAGGGTGATGGGGATAGAGTAAGACCCTAAACCCTTGCTATGGTGATGGGGATAGAGTAAGACCCTAAACCCTTGCTATGGTGATGGGGATAGAGTAAGACCCTAAACCCTTGCTAGGGTGATGGTGATAGAGTAAGACCCTAAACCCTTGCTATGGTGATGGGGATAGAGTAAGACCCTAAACCCTTGCTAGGGTGATGGGGATAGAGTAAGACCCTAAACCCTTGCTATGGTGATGGGGATAGAGTAAGGCCCTAAACCCTTGCTAGGGTGATGGGGATAGAGTAAGACCCTAAACCCTTGCTAGGGTGATGGGGATAGAGTAAGGCCCTAAACCCTTGCTAGGGTGATGGTGATAGAGTAAGACCCTAAACCCTTGCTATGGTGATGGGGATAGAGTAAGACCCTAAACCCTTGCTATGGTGATGGGGATAGAGTAAGACCCTAAACCCTTGCTATGGTGATGGGGATAGAGTAAGACCCTAAACCCTTGCTATAGTGATGGGGATAGAGTAAGACCCTAAACCCTTGCTATAGTGATGGGGATAGAGTAAGACCCTAAACCCTTGCTATGGTGATGGTGATAGAGTAAGACCCTAAACCCTTGCTATGGTGATGGGGATAGAGTAAGACCCTAAACCCTTGCTAGGGTGATGGGGATAGCGTAAGACCCTAAACCCTTGCTAGGGTGATGGGGATAGCGTAAGACCCTAAACCCTTGCTAGGGTGATGGGGATAGAGTAAGACCCTAAACCCTTGCTAGGGAGATGGGGATAGAGTAAGACCCTAAACCCTTGCTAGGGTGATGGGGATAGCGTAAGACCCTAAACCCTTGCTAGGGTGATGGGGATAGAGTAAGACCCTAAACCCTTGCTATGGTGATGGGGATAGAGTAAGACCCTAAACCCTTGCTAGGGTGATGGGGATAGAGTAAGGCCCTAAACCCTTGCTAGGGTGATGGGGATAGCGTAAGACCCTAAACCCTTGCTAGGGTGATGGGGATAGAGTAAGACCCTAAACCCTTGCTATGGTGATGGGGATAGAGTAAGCCCCTAAACCCTTGCTATGGTGATGGGGATAGAGTAAGACCCTAAACCCTTGCTATGGTGATGGGGATAGAGTGAGACCCTAAACCCTTGCTAGGGTGATGGTGATAGAGTAAGGCCCTAAACCCTTGCTATGGTGATGGGGATAGAGTAAGACCCTAAACCCTTGCTAGGGTGATGGTGATAGAGTAAGGCCCTAAACCCTTGCTATGGTGATGGGGATAGAGTAAGACCCTAAACCCTTGCTATGGTGATGGGGATAGAGTAAGACCCTAAACCCTTGCTAGGGTGATGGGGATAGAGTAAGACCCTAAACCCTTGCTATGGTGATGGGGATAGAGTAAGACCCTAAACCCTTGCTATGGTGATGGGGATAGAGTAAGACCCTAAACCCTTGCTATGGTGATGGGGATAGAGTAAGACCCTAAACCCTTGCTATGGTGATGGGGATAGAGTAAGACCCTAAACCCTTGCTATGGTGATGGGGATAGAGTAAGACCCTAAACCCTTGCTAGGGTGATGGGGATAGAGTAAGACCCTAAACCATTGCTATGGTGATGGGGATAGAGTAAGACCCTAAACCCTTGCTATGGTGATGGGGATAGAGTAAGACCCTAAACCCTTGCTATGGTGTTGGGGATAGAGTAAGGCCCTAAACCCTTGCTATGGTGATGGGGATAGAGTAAGACCCTAAACCCTTGCTATGGTGATGGGGATAGAGTAAGACCCTAAACCCTTGCTATGGTGTTGGGGATAGAGTAAGACCCTAAACCCTTGGTATGGTGATGGGGATAGAGTAAGACCCTAAACCCTTGCTAGGGTGATGGGGATAGAGTAAGACCCTAAACCCTTGGTATGGTGATGGGGATAGAGTAAGGCCCTAAACCCTTGCTAGGGTGTTGGGGATAGAGTAAGACCCTAAACCCTTGCTAGGGTGATGGGGATAGAGTAAGGCGCTAAACCCTTGCTAGGGTGATGGGGATAGAGTAAGGCCCTAAACCCTTGCTAGGGTGATGGGGATAGAGTAAGACCCTAAACCCTTGCTATGGTGATGGGGATAGAGTAAGGCCCTAAACCCTTGCTATGGTGATGGGGATAGAGTAAGACCCTAAACCCTTGCTAGGGTGATGGGGATAGAGTAAGACCCTAAACCCTTGCTATGGTGATGGGGATAGAGTAAGGCCCTAAACCCTTGCTAGGGTGATGGGGATAGAGTAAGACCCTAAACCCTTGCTATGGTGATGGGGATAGAGTAAGGCCCTAAACCCTTGCTATGGTGATGGGGATAGAGTAAGACCCTAAACCCTTGCTAGGGTGATGGGGATAGAGTAAGACCCTAAACCCTTGCTATGGTGATGGGGATAGAGTAAGGCCCTAAACCCTTGCTAGGGTGATGGGGATAGAGTAAGACCCTAATCCCTTGCTAGGGTGATGGGGATAGAGTAAGACCCTAAACCCTTGCTATGGTGATGGGGATAGAGTAAGACCCTAAACCCTTGCTAGGGTGATGGGGATAGAGTAAGGCCCTAAACCCTTGCTAGGGTGATGGGGATAGAGTAAGGCCCTAAACCCTTG
The DNA here is from genome assembly GCF_029448725.1 of Salvelinus fontinalis. Lineage (NCBI taxonomy): Eukaryota > Metazoa > Chordata > Actinopteri > Salmoniformes > Salmonidae > Salvelinus > Salvelinus fontinalis. The sequence continues at coordinate 707,140 of NW_026600222.1, forward strand.
CTAGGGTGATGGGGATAGAGTAAGACCCTAAACCCTTGCTATGGTGATGGGGATAGAGTAAGACCCTAAACCCTTGCTATGGTGATGGGGATAGAGTAAGACCCTAAACCCTTGCTAGGGTGATAGGGATAGAGTAAGACCCTAAACCATTGCTATGGTGATGGGGATAGAGTAAGACCCTAAACCCTTGCTAGGGTGATGGGGATAGAGTAAGACCCTAAACCCTTGCTATGGTGATGGGGATAGAGTAAGGCCCTAAACCCTTGCTAGGGTGATGGGGATAGAGTAAGACCCTAAACCCTTGCTATGGTGATGGGGATAGCGTAAGACCCTAAACCCTTGCTAGGGTGATGGGGATAGAGTAAGGCCCTAAACCCTTGCTAGGGTGATGGGGATAGAGTAAGGCCCTAAACCCTTGCTAGGGTGATGGGGATAGAGTAAGACCCTAAACCCTTGCTAGGGTGATGGGGATAGAGTAAGGCCCTAAACCCTTGCTAGGGTGATGGGGATAGAGTAAGACCCTAAACCCTTGCTAGGGTGATGGGGATAGCGTAAGACCCTAAACCCTTGCTATGGTGATGGGGATAGAGTAAGACCCTAAACCCTTGCTAGGGTGATGGGGATAGAGTAAGACCCTAAACCATTGCTATGGTGATGTGGATAGAGTAAGGCCCTAAACCATTGCTATGGTGATGGGGATAGAGTAAGACCCTAAACCCTTGCTAGGGTGATGGGGATAGAGTAAGACCCTAAACCCTTGCTATGGTGTTGGGGATAGAGTAAGGCCCTAAACCCTTGCTAGGGTGTTGGGGATAGAGTAAGACCCTAAACCCTTGCTATGGTGTTGGGGATAGAGTAAGACCCTAAACCCTTGCTATGGTGATGGGGATAGAGTAAGACCCTAAACCCTTGCTATGGTGATGGGGATAGAGTAAGACCCTAAACCCTTGCTAGGGTGATGGGGATAGAGTAAGGCCCTAAACCCTTGCTATGGTGATGGGGATAGAGTAAGGCCCTAAACCCTTGCTATGGTGTTGGGGATAGAGTAAGACCCTAAACCCTTGCTAGGGTGATGGTGATAGAGTAAGACCCTAAACCCTTGCTATGGTGATGGGGATAGAGTAAGACCCTAAACCCTTGCTAGGGTGATGGGGATAGAGTAAGGCCCTAAACCCTTGCTATGGTGATGGGGATAGAGTTAGACCCTAAACCCTTGCTATGGTGATGGGGATAGAGTAAGACCCTAAACCCTTGCTATGGTGATGGGGATAGAGTTAGACCCTAAACCCTTGCTAGGGTGATGGGGATAGAGTAAGGCCCTAAACCCTTGCTATGGTGATGGGGATAGAGTAAGACCCTAAACCCTTGCTAGGGTGATGGGGATAGAGTAAGGCCCTAAACCCTTGCTATGGTGATGGGAATGGGGATAGAGTAAGACCCTAAACCCTTGCTATGGTGATGGGGATAGAGTAAGGCCCTAAACCCTTGCTATAGTGATGGGGATAGAGTAAGACCCTAAACCCTTGCTAGGGTGATGGGGATAGAGTAAGGCCCTAAACCCTTGCTATGGTGATGGGGATAGAGTAAGACCCTAAACCCTTGCTAGGGTGATGGGGATAGAGTAAGGCCCTAAACCCTTGCTATGGTGATGGGGATAGATTAAGACCCTAAACCCTTGCTAGGGTGATGGGGATAGAGTAAGACCCTAAACCCTTGCTATGGTGATGGGGATAGAGTAAGACCCTAAACCCTTGCTATGGTGATGGGGATAGAGTAAGGCCCTAAACCCTTGCTATGGTGATGGGGGTAGAGTAAGGCCCTAAACCCTTGCTAGGGTGATGGGGATAGAGTAAGACCCTAAACCCTTGCTATGGTGATGGGGATAGAGTAAGGCCCTAAACCCTTGCTAGGGTGATGGGGATAGAGTAAGACCCTAAACCCTTGCTATGGTGATGGGGATAGAGTAAGGCCCTAAACCCTTGCTATGGTGATGGGGATAGAGTAAGACCCTAAACCCTTGCTAGGGTGATGGGGATAGAGTAAGGCCCTAAACCCTTGCTATGGTGATGGGGATAGAGTAAGACCCTAAACCCTTGCTAGGGTGATGGGGATAGAGTAAGGCCCTAAACCCTTGCTATGGTGATGGGGATAGAGTAAGGCCCTAAACCCTTGCTATGGTGATGGGGATAGAGTAAGACCCTAAACCCTTGCTATGGTGATGGGGATAGAGTAAGACCCTAAACCCTTGCTAGGGTGATGGGGATAGAGTAAGGCCCTAAACCCTTGCTATGGTGATGGGGATAGAGTAAGACCCTAAACCCTTGCTATGGTGATGGGGATAGAGTAAGACCCTAAACCCTTGCTATGGTGATGGGGATAGAGTAAGACCCTAAACCCTTGCTATGGTGATGGGGATAGAGTAAGACCCTAAACCCTTGTTATGGTGATGGGGATAGAGTAAGACCCTAAACCCTTGTTATGGTGATGGGGATAGAGTAAGACCCTAAACCCTTGCTATGGTGATGGGGATAGAGTAAGACCCTAAACCCTTGTTATGGTGATGGGGATAGAGTAAGACCCTAAACCCTTGCTAGGGTGATGGGGATAGAGTAAGGCCCTAAACCCTTGCTATGGTGATGGGGATAGAGTAAGACCCTAAACCCTTGCTATGGTGATGGGGATAGAGTAAGACCCTAAACCCTTGCTATGGTGATGGGGATAGAGTAAGACCCTAAACCCTTGCTATGGTGATGGGGATAGAGTAAGACCCTAAACCCTTGCTATGGTGATGGGGATAGAGTAAGACCCTAAACCCTTGCTATGGTGTTGGGGATAGAGTAAGACCCTAAACCCTTGCTATGGTGATGGGGATAGAGTAAGACCCTAAACCCTTGCTAGGGTGATGGGGATAGAGTAAGACCCTAAACCCTTGCTATGGTGATGGGGATAGAGTAAGACCCTAAACCCTTGTGATGGGGATAGAGTAAGACCCTAAACCCTTGTGATGGGGATAGAGTAAGACCCTAAACCCTTGCTATGGTGATGGGGATAGAGTAAGACCCTAAACCCTTGCTAGGGTGATTGGGGATAGAGTAAGACCCTAAACCCTTGCTAGGGTGATGGGGATAGAGTAAGACCCTAAACCCTTGCTATGGTGATGGGGATAGAGTAAGACCCTAAACCCTTGCTATGGTGATGGGGATAGAGTAAGACCCTAAACCCTTGCTATGGTGATGGGGATAGAGTAAGACCCTAAACCCTTGTGATGGGGATAGAGTAAGACCCTAAACCCTTGTGATGGGGATAGAGTAAGACCCTAAACCCTTGCTAGGGTGATGGGGATAGAGTAAGACCCTAAACCCTTGTGATGGGGATAGAGTAAGACCCTAAACCCTTGTGATGGGGATAGAGTAAGACCCTAAACCCTTGTGATGGGGATAGAGTAAGACCCTAAACCCTTGCTATGGTGATGGGGATAGAGTAAGACCCTAAACCCTTGCTAGGGTGATTGGGGATGGAGTAAGACCCTAAACCCTTGCTAGGGTGATGGGGATAGAGTAAGACCCTAAACCCTTGCTATGGTGATGGGGATAGAGTAAGACCCTAAACCCTTGCTATGGTGATGGGGATAGAGTAAGACCCTAAACCCTTGCTATGGTGATGGGGATAGAGTAAGACCCTAAACCCTTGCTATGGTGATGGGAATGGGGATAGAGTAAGGCCCTAAACCCTTGCTAGGGTGATGGGGATAGAGTAAGACCCTAAACCCTTGCTATGGTGATGGGGATAGAGTAAGACCCTAAACCCTTGCTAGGGTGATGGGGATAGAGTAAGACCCTAAACCCTTGCTATGGTGATGGGGATAGAGTAAGGCCCTAAACCCTTGCTATGGTGATGGGGATAGAGTAAGGCCCTAAACCCTTGCTAGGGTGATGGGGATAGAGTAAGACCCTAAACCCTTGCTAGGGTGATTAGATAGAGTAAGACCCTAAACCCTTGCTATGGTGATGGGGATAGAGTAAGGCCCTAAACCCTTGCTAGGGTGATGGGGATAGAGTAAGACCCTAAACCCTTGCTATGGTGATGGGGATAGAGTAAGACCCTAAACCCTTGCTAGGGTGATGGGGATAGAGTAAGACCCTAAACCCTTGCTAGGGTGATGTAGATAGAGTAAGACCCTAAACCCTTGCTAGGGTGATGGGGATAGAGTAAGACCCTAAACCCTTGCTAGGGTGATGGGGATAGAGTAAGACCCTAAACCCTTGTTATGGTGATGGGGATAGAGTAAGACCCTAAACCCTTGCTATGGTGATGGGGATAGAGTAAGACCCTAAACCCTTGCTATGGTGATGGGGATAGAGTAAGACCCTAAACCCTTGCTATGGTGATGGGGATAGAGTAAGACCCTAAACCCTTGCTAGGGTGATGGGGATAGAGTAAGACCCTAAACCCTTGCTATGGTGATGGGGATAGAGTAAGACCCTAAACCCTTGCTAGGGTGATGGGGATAGAGTAAGACCCTAAACCCTTGCTATGGTGATGGGGATAGAGTAAGACCCTAAACCCTTGCTAGGGTGATGGGGATAGAGTAAGACCCTAAACCCTTGCTAGGGTGATGGGGATAGAGTAAGACCTTAAACCCTTGCTATGGTGATGGGGATAGAGTAAGGCCCTAAACCCTTGCTAGGGTGATGGGGATAGAGTAAGACCCTAAACCCTTGCTAGGGTGATGGGGATAGAGTAAGACCCTAAACCCTTGCTATGGTGATGGGAATGGGGATAGAGTAAGACCCTAAACCCTTGCTAGGGTGATGGGGATAGAGTAAGACCCTAAACCCTTGCTAGGGTGATGGGGATAGAGTAAGACCTTAAACCCTTGCTATGGTGATGGGGATAGAGTAAGACCCTAAACCCTTGCTAGGGTGATGTGGATAGAGTATGACCCTAAACCCTTGTTAGGGTGATGGGGATAGAGTAAGACCCTAAACCCTTGCTATGGTGATGGGGATAGAGTAAGACCCTAAACCCTTGCTATGGTGATGGGGATAGAGTAAGACCCTAAACCCTTGCTAGGGTGATGGGGATAGAGTAAGACCCTAAACCCTTGCTAGGGTGATGGGGATAGAGTAAGGCCCTAAACCCTTGCTATGGTGATGGGGATAGAGTAAGACCCTAAACCCTTGCTATGGTGATGGGGATAGAGTAAGGCCCTAAACCCTTGCTATGGTGATGGGGATAGAGTAAGACCCTAAACCCTTGCTATGGTGATGGGGATAGAGTAAGACCCTAAACCCTTGCTAGGGTGATGGGGATAGAGTAAGGCCCTAAACCCTTGCTAGGGTGATGATGATAGAGTAAGACCCTAAACCCTTGCTAGGGTGATGGGGATAGAGTAAGGCCCTAAACCCTTGCTAGGGTGATGGGGATAGAGTAAGGCCCTAAACCCTTGCTAGGGTGATGGGGATAGAGTAAGGCCCTAAACCCTTGCTATGGTGATGGGGATAGAGTAAGACCCTAAACCCTTGCTATCGTGATGGGGATAGAGTAAGACCCTAAACCCTTGCTATGGTGATGGGGATAGAGTAAGACCCTAAACCCTTGCTATGGTGATGGGGATAGAGTAAGACCCTAAACCCTTGCTATGGTGATGGGGATAGAGTAAGACCCTAAACCCTTGCTATGTTGATTGGGGATAGAGTAAGACCCTAAACCCTTGCTGTGGTGATGGGGATAGAGTAAGACCCTAAACCCTTGCTAGGGTGATGGGGATAGAGTAAGACCCTAAACCCTTGCTAGGGTGATGGGGATAGAGTAAGACCCTAAACCCTTGCTATGGTGATGGGAATGGGGATAGAGTAAGGCCCTAAACCCTTGCTAGGGTGATGGGGATAGAGTAAGACCCTAAACCCTTGCTATGGTGATGGGGATAGAGTAAGACCCTAAACCCTTGCTAGGGTGATGGGGATAGAGTAAGACCCTAAACCCTTGATATGGTGATGGGGATAGAGTAAGGCCCTAAACCCTTGCTAGGGTGATGGGGATAGAGTAAGACCCTAAACTCTTGCTATGGTGATGGGGATAGAGTAAGACCCTAAACCCTTGCTAGGGTGATGGGGATAGAGTAAGACCCTAAACCCTTGTTATGGTGATGGGGATAGAGTAAGACCCTAAACCCTTGCTATTTTGATGGGGATAGAGTAAGACCCTAAACCCTTGCTATGGTGATGGGGATAGAGTAAGACCCTAAACCCTTGCTATGGTGATGGGGATATAGTAAGACCCTAAACCCTTGCTATGGTGATGGGGATAGAGTAAGACCCTAAACCCTTGCTATGGTGATGGGGATATAGTAAGACCCTAAACCCTTGCTATGGTGATGGGGATAGAGTAAGACCCTAAACCCTTGCTAGGGTGATGGGGATAGAGTAAGACCCTAAACCCTTGCTAGGGTGATGGGGATAGAGTAAGACCCTAAACCCTTGCTATGGTGATGGGGATATAGTAAGACCCTAAACCCTTGCTATGGTGATGGGGATAGAGTAAGACCCTAAACCCTTGCTATGGTGATGGGGATAGAGTAAGACCCTAAACCCTTGCTATGGTGATGGGGATAGAGTAAGACCCTAAACCCTTGCTAGGGTGATGGGGATAGAGTAAGACCCTAAACCCTTGCTATGGTGATGGGGATAGAGTAAGACCCTAAACCCTTGCTATGGTGATGGGGATAGAGTAAGACCCTAAACCCTTGCTAGGGTGATGGGGATAGAGTAAGACCCTAAACCCTTGTTAGGGTGATGGTGATGGGGATAGAGTAAGACCCTAAACCCTTGCTAGGGTGATGGGGATAGAGTAAGACCCTAAACCCTTGCTAGGGTGATGGGGATAGAGTAAGGCCCTAAACCCTTGCTATGGTGATGGGGATAGAGTAAGACCCTAAACCCTTGCTATGGTGATGGGGATAGAGTAAGGCCCTAAACCCTTGCTATGGTGATGGGGATAGAGTAAGACCCTAAACCCTTGCTATGGTGATGGGGATAGAGTAAGACCCTAAACCCTTGCTAGGGTGATGGGGATAGAGTAAGACCCTAAACCCTTGCTATGGTGATGGGGATAGAGTAAGACCCTAAACCCTTGCTATGGTGATGGGGATAGAGTAAGACCCTAAACCCTTGCTATAGTGATGGGGATAGAGTAAGACCCTAAACCCTTGCTATGGTGATGGGAATAGAGTAAGGCCCTAAACCCTTGCTAGGGTGATGATGATAGAGTAAGACCCTAAACCCTTGCTAGGGTGATGGGGATAGAGTAAGGCCCTAAACCCTTGCTAGGGTGATGATGATAGAGTAAGACCCTAAACCCTTGCTATGGTGATGGGGATAGAGTAAGACCCTAAACCCTTGCTATGGTGATGGGGATAGAGTAAGACCCTAAACCCTTGCTAGGGTGATGGGGATAGAGTAAGGCCCTAAACCCTTGCTATGGTGATGGGGATAGAGTAAGGCCCTAAACCCTTGCTAGGGTGATGATGATAGAGTAAGACCCTAAACCCTTGCTAGGGTGATGGGGATAGAGTAAGGCCCTAAACCCTTGCTAGGGTGATGGGGATAGAGTAAGGCCCTAAACCCTTGCTAGGGTGATGGGGATAGAGTAAGACCCTAAACCCTTGCTAGGGTGATGGGGATAGAGTAAGGCCCTAAACCCTTGTTATGGTGATGGGGATAGAGTAAGACCCTAAACCCTTGCTATGGTGATGGGGATAGAGTAAGACCCTAAACCCTTGCTATCGTGATGGGGATAGAGTAAGACCCTAAACCCTTGCTATGGTGATGGGGATAGAGTAAGACCCTAAACCCTTGCTATGGTGATGGGGATAGAGTAAGACCCTAAACCCTTGCTAGGGTGATTGGGGATAGAGTAAGACCCTAAACCCTTGCTGTGGTGATGGGGATAGAGTAAGACCCTAAACCCTTGCTATGGTGATGGGGATAGAGTAAGACCCTAAACCCTTGCTAGGGTGATGGGGATAGAGTAAGACCCTAAACCCTTGCTATGGTGATGGGAATGGGGATAGAGTAAGGCCCTAAACCCTTGCTAGGGTGATGGGGATAGAGTAAGACCCTAAACCCTTGCTAGGGTGATGGGGATAGAGTAAGGCCCTAAACCCTTGCTATGGTGATGGGGATAGAGTAAGACCCTAAACCCTTGCTATGGTGATGGGGATAGAGTAAGACCCTAAACCCTTGCTAGGGTGATGGGGATATAGTAAGACCCTAAACCCTTGTTATGGTGATGGGGATAGAGTAAGACCCTAAACCCTTGCTATTTTGATGGGGATAGAGTAAGACCCTAAACCCTTGCTGTGGTGATGGGGATAGAGTAAGACCCTAAACCCTTGCTATGGTGATGGGGATATAGTAAGACCCTAAACCCTTGCTAGGTTGATGGGGATAGAGTAAGACCCTAAACCCTTGCTATGGTGATGGGGATAGAGTAAGACCCTAAACCCTTGCTAGGGTGATGGGGATAGAGTAAGACCCTAAACCCTTGCTATGGTGATGGGGATAGAGTAAGGCCCTAAACCCTTGCTAGGGTGATGATGATAGAGTAAGACCCTAAACCCTTGCTAGGGTGATGGGGATAGAGTAAGGCCCTAAACCCTTGCTAGGGTGATGGGGATAGAGTAAGGCCCTAAACCCTTGCTAGGGTGATGGGGATAGAGTAAGACCCTAAACCCTTGCTAGGGTGATGGGGATAGAGTAAGGCCCTAAACCCTTGTTATGGTGATGGGGATAGAGTAAGACCCTAAACCCTTGCTATGGTGATGGGGATAGAGTAAGACCCTAAACCCTTGCTATCGTGATGGGGATAGAGTAAGACCCTAAACCCTTGCTATGGTGATGGGGATAGAGTAAGACCCTAAACCCTTGCTATGGTGATGGGGATAGAGTAAGACCCTAAACCCTTGCTAGGGTGATTGGGGATAGAGTAAGACCCTAAACCCTTGCTGTGGTGATGGGGATAGAGTAAGACCCTAAACCCTTGCTATGGTGATGGGGATAGAGTAAGACCCTAAACCCTTGCTAGGGTGATGGGGATAGAGTAAGACCCTAAACCCTTGCTATGGTGATGGGAATGGGGATAGAGTAAGGCCCTAAACCCTTGCTAGGGTGATGGGGATAGAGTAAGACCCTAAACCCTTGCTATGGTGATGGGGATAGAGTAAGACCCTAAACCCTTGCTAGGGTGATGGGGATAGAGTAAGGCCCTAAACCCTTGCTATGGTGATGGGGATAGAGTAAGACCCTAAACCCTTGCTATGGTGATGGGGATAGAGTAAGACCCTAAACCCTTGCTAGGGTGATGGGGATATAGTAAGACCCTAAACCCTTGTTATGGTGATGGGGATAGAGTAAGACCCTAAACCCTTGCTATTTTGATGGGGATAGAGTAAGACCCTAAACCCTTGCTGTGGTGATGGGGATAGAGTAAGACCCTAAACCCTTGCTATGGTGATGGGGATATAGTAAGACCCTAAACCCTTGCTAGGGTGATGGGGATAGAGTAAGACCCTAAACCCTTGCTAGGGTGATGGGGATAGAGTAAGACCCTAAACCCTTGCTATGGTGATGGGGATAGAGTAAGACCCTAAACCCTTGCTATGGTGATGGAGATAGAGTAAGACCCTAAACCCTTGCTATGGTGATGGGGATAGAGTAAGAACCTAAACCCTTGCTAGGGTGATGGGGATAGAGTAAGACCCTAAACCCTTGCTATGGTGATGGGGATAGAGTAAGACCCTAAACCCTTGCTAGGGTGATGGGGATAGAGTAAGACCCTAAACCCTTGCTAGGGTGATGGGGATAGAGTAAGACCTTAAACCCTTGCTATGGTGATGGGGATAGAGTAAGGCCCTAAACCCTTGCTAGGGTGATGGGGATAGAGTAAGACCCTAAACCCTTGCTAGGGTGATGGGGATAGAGTAAGACCCTAAACCCTTGCTAGGGTGATGGGGATAGAGTAAGACCCTAAACCCTTGCTATGGTGATGGGGATAGAGTAAGGCCCTAAACCCTTGCTATGGTGATGGGGATAGAGTAAGACCCTAAACCCTTGCTATGGTGATGGGGATAGAGTAAGACCCTAAACCCTTGCTATGGTGATGGGGATAGAGTAAGACCCTAAACCCTTGCTAGGGTGATTGGGGATAGAGTAAGACCCTAAACCCTTGCTGTGGTGATGGGGATAGAGTAAGACCCTAAACCCTTGCTAGGGTGATGGGGATAGAGTAAGACCCTAAACCCTTGCTAGGGTGATGGGGATAGAGTAAGACCCTAAACCCTTGCTATGGTGATGGGAATGGGGATAGAGTAAGGCCCTAAACCCTTGCTAGGGTGATGGGGATAGAGTAAGACCCTAAACCCTTGCTAGGGTGATGGGGATATAGTAAGACCCTAAACCCTTGTTATGGTGATGGGGATAGAGTAAGACCCTAAACCCTTGCTAGGGTGATGGGGATATAGTAAGACCCTAAACCCTTGTTATTTTGATGGGGATAGAGTAAGACCCTAAACCCTTGCTGTGGTGATGGGGATAGAGTAAGACCCTAAACCCTTGCTATGGTGATGGGGATATAGTAAGACCCTAAACCCTTGCTAGGGTGATGGGGATAGAGTAAGACCCTAAACCCTTGCTATGGTGATGGGGATAGAGTAAGACCCTAAACCCTTGCTATGGTGATGGGGATAGAGTAAGACCTTAAACCCTTGCTATGGTGATGGGGATAGAGTAAGGCCCTAAACCCTTGCTAGGGTGATGGGGATAGAGTAAGACCCTAAACCCTTGCTATGGTGATGGGGATAGAGTAAGACCCTAAACCCTTGCTAGGGTGATGGGGATAGAGTAAGACCCTAAACCCTTGCTAGGGTGATGGGGATAGAGTAAGACCTTAAACCCTTGCTATGGTGATGGGGATAGAGTAAGGCCCTAAACCCTTGCTAGGGTGATGGGGATAGAGTAAGACCCTAAACCCTTGCTAGGGTGATGGGGATAGAGTAAGACCCTAAACCCTTGCTAGGGTGATGGGGATAGAGTAAGACCCTAAACCCTTGCTATGGTGATGGGGATAGAGTAAGACCCTAAACCCTTGCTAGGGTGATGGGGATAGAGTAAGACCCTAAACCCTTCCTATGGTGATAGGGATAGAGTAAGACCCTAAACCCTTGCTATGGTGATGGGGATAGAGTAAGACCCTAAACCCTTGCTATGGTGATGGGGATAGAGTAAGACCTTAAACCCTTGCTATGGTGATGGGGATAGAGTAAGACCCTAAACCCTTGCTATGGTGATGGGGATAGAGTAAGACCTTAAACCCTTACTAGGGTGATGGGGATAGAGTAAGACCCTAAACCCTTGCTATGGTGATGGGGATAGAGTAAGACCCTAAACCCTTGCTAGGGTGATGGGGATAGAGTAAGACCCTAAACCCTTGCTATGGTGATGGGGATAGAGTAAGACCCTAAACCCTTGCTATGGTGATGGGGATAGAGTAAGACCCTAAACCCTTGTTAGGGTGATGGTGATGGGGATAGAGTAAGACCCTAAACCCTTTCTAGGGTGATGGGGATAGAGTAAGACCCTAAACCCTTGCTAGGGTGATGGGGATAGAGTAAGACCCTAAACCCTTTCTAGGGTGATGGGGATAGAGTAAGACCCTAAACCCTTGCTATGGTGATGGGGATAGAGTAAGGCCCTAAACCCTTGCTAGGGTGTTGGGGATAGAGTAAGACCCTAAACCCTTGCTATGGTGATGGGGATAGAGTAAGACCCTAAACCCTTACTATGGTGATAGAGTAAGGCCCTAAACCCTTGCTATGGTGATGGGGATAGAGTAAGACCCTAAACCCTTGCTATGGTGATAGAGTAAGACCCTAAACCCTTGCTAGGGTGTTGGGGATAGAGTAAGACCCTAAACCCTTGCTATGGTGATGGGGATAGAGTAAGACCCTAAACCCTTACTATGGGGATAGAGTAAGGCCCTAAACTCTTGCTATGGTGATGGGGATAGAGTAAGACCCTAAACCCTTGCTAGGGTGATGGGGATAGAGTAAGGCCCTAAACCCTTGCTAGGGTGATGGGGATAGAGTAAGACCCTAAACCCTTGCTATGGTGATGGGGATAGAGTAAGGCCCTAAACCCTTGCTAGGGTGATGGTGATAGAGTAAGACCCTAAACCCTTGCTATGGTGATGGGGATAGAGTAAGACCCTAAACCCTCGCTATGGTGATGGGGATAGAGTAAGACCCTAAACCCTTGCTAGGGTGATGGGGATAGAGTAAGACCCTAAACCCTTGCTATGGTGATGGGGATAGAGTAAGACCCTAAACCCTTGCTAGGGTGATGGGTATAGAGTAAGACCCTAAACCCTTGCTAGGGTGATGGGGATAGAGTAAGACCCTAAACCCTTGCTAGGGTTATTGGGATAGAGTAAGACCCTAAACCCTTGCTAGGGTGATGGGTATAGAGTAAGACCCTAAACCCTTGCTAGGGTGATGGGGATAGAGTAAGACCCTAAACCCTTGCTATGGTGATGGGGATAGAGTAAGACCCTAAACCCTTGCTAGGGTGATGGGTATAGAGTAAGACCCTAAACCCTTGCTAGGGTGATGGGGATAGAGTAAGACCCTAAACCCTTGCTAGGGTTATTGGGATAGAGTAAGACCCTAAACCCTTGTTAGGGTGATGGTGATGGGAATAGAGTAAGACCCTAAAGCCTTGCTATGGTGATGGGGATAGAGTAAGGCCCTAAACCCTTGCTAGGGTGATGGGGATAGAGTAAGACCCTAAACCCTTGCTAGGGTGATGGTGATAGAGTAAGACCCTAAATCCTTGCTAGGGTGATGGTGATAGAGTAAGGCCCTAAACCCTTGCTAGGGTGATGGTGATATAGTAAGACCCTAAACCCTTGCTATGGTGATGGGGATAGAGTAAGACCCTAAACCAATGTTATGGTGATGGGGATAGAGTAAGACCCTAAACCCTTGCTATGGTGATGGGGATAGAGTAAGGCCCTAAACCCTTGCTAGGGTGATGGGGATAGAGTAAGACCCTAAACCCTTGCTAGGGTGATGGGGATAGAGTAAGGCCCTAAACCCTTGCTATGGTGATGGGGATAGAGTAAGGCCCTAAACCCTTGCTAGGGTGATGGGGATAGGGTAAGACCCTAAACCCTTGCTAGGGTTATTGGGATAGAGTAAGACCCTAAACCCTTGCTAGGGTGATGGGGATAGAGTAAGACCATAAACCCTTGTTATGGTGATGGGGATAGAGTAAGACCCTAAACCCTTGCTATGGTGATGGGGATAGAGTAAGACCCTAAACCCTTGCTATGGTGATGGGGATAGAGTAAGACCCTAAACCCTTGCTATGGTGATGGGGATAGAGTTAGACCCTAAACCAATGTTATGGTGATGGGGATAGAGTAAGACCCTAAACCCTTGCTAGGGTGATGGGGATAGAGTAAGACCCTAAACCCTTGCTATGGTGATGGGGATAGAGTAAGACCGTAAACCCTTGATATGGTGATGGGGATAGAGTAAGACCCTAAACCCTTGTTATGGTGATGGGGATAGAGTAAGGCCCTAAACCCTTGCTATGGTGATGGTGATAGAGTAAGACCCTAAACCCTTGCTATAGTGATGGGGATAGAGTAAGACCCTAAACCCTTGCTAGGGTGATGGGGATAAAGTAAGACCCTAAACCCTTGCTATGGTGATGGGGATAGAGTAAGACCCTAAACCCTTGCTAGGGTGATGGGGATAGAGTAAGACCCTAAACCCTTGCTAGGGTGATGGGGATAGAGTAAGACCCTAAACCCTTGCTATGGTGATGGGGATAGAGTAAGACCCTAAACCCTTGCTAT